>NC_041381.1:200165713-200292379 GCF_002162155.2 Triticum dicoccoides
TGGATGAACAAGACCCCGTGGTACTAGAGGCCGTTGCCGCTAGATGAATAGGACCCCAATTGATCGAGTCGGTTGGGGGTGGATGAACAGGACCCCTTGGAGGGCTGGATGAACAGGACGACCCTGTGGAGGGCTGGTTGAATAGTAGCCGGTGGAGGGCTGGATGAACATTAGCCCCGTCGAGGGGTGGTTGAACAGGACCTCGTGGAGAGGGCTGGTTGAAACGTAGCCGGTGGTGGAGGAGCAGTGGAGGCTGGATGAACAAGAGCCGGAGATGAACAGTCACAGGTGGAGGCTGTAGGAGGTCGACGGTGGATGAACAGTAGCCCGTGTAGGCTAGAGGAGGTAGACGGTGGAGATGAACAGTAGCCCATGGAGTCCTGTTTTGCGGTACGCCACACCCCTCCCGATGAACAGGACCCCTGTTTTGACCTAGCACTCCAACACAAGTCCATTCCTTTGTTTTGCGGTAGGCCACACCCCTCCCGATTAACAGGACCCCGTTTCAACCGTAGGCACTCGAACGCAAGTCCGTTTACTCCGTTTTGCGGTACGCCAGACCCCTCCTGATGAACATGATCCTGTTTCGACCCTAGGGAGTCGAACACAAGGCCATTTCCTCCGTTCTGCAGTACGCCCGGCCTCGTTTAGATCGGCTGTTCCGTCCAAGCCGGTTCCCTCCCAATGAACACGATGACACATTTTGTCTGTTTCCACCTAGCTGGTTGGCTATCGATGAACAAGATGCCGTCGCTGCCTCTCCATGTACACGAGCCCTGGCCGTACGTATGCATGAGTAGGCGTTCGAGACCCCACCCGTATGCACGTATGTGGTCGTATTTACTTTCTAGCACCCTGTGAGGGAGTCCTGGATTAGGGGGTATCCAGACAGCCGGACTGTGTGCAACGCCCGGACTATTGAAGCGTGAAGATTCAAGACTCAAGACTTCGGCCCGTGTCCGGATGGGACTCTCATTTGCATGGAAGGCAAGCTTGGCGATCTGGATATTGTGTTTCCTTCCTTGTAACCGACTCCATGTAAAACCTAGCCCTCTCCGGTGTCTATATAAACCGGAGAGGTTGGTCCTTAGAAGGCCGATCACGATTACAATCATACCATCATAGGCTAGCTTCTAGGGTTTAGCCTCTATGATCTCGTGGTAGATCTACTCTTGTACTACCCATATCATCAATATTAATCAAGCAGGAAGTAGGGTTTTACCTCCATTGAGAGGGCTCGAACCTGGGTAAACATCTGTGTCCCTTGCTTCCTGTTACCATCAGCCTTGACGCACAGATCGGGACCCCCTACCCGAGATCCACCGGTTTTGACACTGACATTGGTGCTTTCATTGAGAGTTCCTCTATGACGTTGCCGCAAGGCTCGATGGCTCCTTCAATCATCATCAACGACACGGTCCAGGGTGAGACTTTCCTCCCCGGACAGATTTTTGTGTTCGGCGGCTTCGTGCTGTAGGCCAATTCGCTTGGCCATCTGGAGCGGATCGACAGCTATGCCCCTGGCCATCAAATCAGGTTCGGAAACCTGAACTACACGACGGATATCCACAGAGACTCGATCTTCGACGGATTCGGGCCCGCGCCAGGAGCACCGGACAGTCATGACGAGCATGGCCTGGACCTGCTATCGGACAACGCTCGGGATATCACCCCAGCAGTGGCCCCGGACTTAAATCCAGAGGAGGCTGCTTTGCCTAGGGACGGAGGGATGGACCCCGCCCCGAGGGCCTTACCTTCATCGGTGGAAGAGCCGAGCACACGCCTCGCTTCTGAGGAGGCCTGTGACTCCGAACCCCCGAATTCGTATCCAGTTGTAGGCTCCAGTCCGCGCGTTCCCGAGCCTGCCGAGCCTGGTTGGGCTCCGGTAATGGAGTTCACCACTACGGACATCTTTCAGCACTCGCCCTTTGGCGACATGCTGAACTCATTAAAGTCTCTCTCTCTTTGTCAAGAGGCTCCGGACCGAACTATGTCCGGCTTGAGTGGAAGCAGGCGACGAAAGAATTCGCTGCCCACCCACCACCCACTTCATTGCCACGATCGATGATTTAATCGACGTGCTTGACTTCGACTCCGAAGGCATCGATGATATGGACGACGATGCAGGAGAAGATTCAGAATCCATGGGATACCGGACTACCGCCTCGTCACACGACATATACATGGTGGATACGCCCAAGGAGGACGAAAGTGACAACCCGGAAGATAAAACCCCCGGGCAAAAGCCAAAGCGACAATGCAGACGCCTTTCCAAGTCCAGCAACAGTAAAAATACGAGCAAGAGTGCCAGAAGGATTGATACTCCAGTCAACCCCGAAGGCAACAACGACCATACGGAACCAATGATGGAGCAGGACGAACCAGGTCACGCCGAACACAGTTCGGATCAGACGCCCGAAGACAATGATCCAGAGGGACGAGTTCATCAAACCGACCCAGGACAAGAAGACAGTCCGGACGATGACACATTCATCATTCCGGAAGAATGCGTGGAACGAGATAACCTCCACAGAAAGCTTACGGCCACAGCGCGAAGTCTGAAGAAGCAGAAGCAACGGCTTAAAGCTGCACAGGAAACGCTCAATCGCATATGGAACAAAGTGCTTGACACCGAAGAAAGATATGGCGACGATCGCTATACAAAGAGCTACCGAAAACGTAAGCTACTGCCAGAATTCGACGAAGAGGCCATTCCACCAAGAGTAACACGGCCAGAAGACCAGACGTACCACTCCACAACCATAGCAAATCAGCTACAGACGCCGCACATGACCTACGTGAGCACCTGGATAAGAAAGCTGGCGCAGCTAGGTCCATCTACGGATCTAAAGGACACACCCCGGCGAAGGAATATGGTCACCACAACGATTACACCAACCAAATACCAGTTCGGAATAAACACCAAACACAACAACAGCCGACGGCATGCCACAATACGTCCAGATACAGAGGGGCCGCTCACTCCCTGTGCTTTACTGATGAAGTACTGGACCACGAATTTCCACAGGGCTTTAAACCTGTAAATATAGAGGCGTACGATGGAACGACAGACCCAGGGGTCTGGATAGAGGACTTTATCCTACATATACATATGGCTCGCGGGGATGACCTCCACGCCATCAAATACCTTCCCCTCAAACTAAAGGGACCAGCTAGACACTGGTTGAAAAGCCTCCCCAAAAATTCAATCGGGAGCTGGGAAGAACTCAAAGACGCCTTCAGGGCCAATTTTCAAGGGACTTATGTCCGGCCTCCGGATGCTGACGATTTAAGTGACATAGTCCAACAGCCGTGAGAGTCCGCCCGCAAGCTTTGGAACAGATTCCTCACTAAGAAGAATCAAATTGTTGATTGTCCGGATGCCGAAGCCTTAGCGGCATTCAAACACAACATCCGTGATGAGTGGCTCGCCAGACACCTCGGCCAAGAAAAGCCAAGGACAATGGTAGCCCTAACAAGCCTTATGACCCGCTTTTGCGCGGGAGAAGATAGCTGGCTAGCCCGTAAAGGCACCAGTGACCCCAGCACATCTGAAATAAGGGATGGCAATGGGAAGCCACGTCGTAATAAAAATAAACGCCAAAACAAGGAAGAGAGACCGGATAACACAACGGTTAATGCCGGATTCAGGGGCTGTCGACCTAATCAACAAAACAAGCCATCTAAAGGCAGTAAAGAGGGACCGTCCAGACTGAATAGAGTCCTAGACAGAATGTGCCAAATCCATGGCACCCCTGACAAGCCTGCAAACCACACGCACAAAGAGTGCTGGGTCTTCAAGCAGGCCGGCAAATTGAATGCCGAACATAAGGGAAGGGAAACACCAAGTGAGGACGAGGATGAACCTCGACAGCCGAACACTATGGGACAGAAAAAAATCCCGCCAGAGGTTAAAACAGTAAACATGATCCACGCGACTCATACATCTAGGAGAGGGCACGAACGTGCGCATAGAGATGCGCACCATATAGAGCCCATCATACCCACACCTAAGTACTGGATGTCTTATCCGATCACTTTCGATCACTTGGACGGCCGGACTAGTATTTGGCGCGGTGGATCAGCCGCCTTGGTGCTTGACCCAATATCAATGGATACCGTCTCACCCGGGTCCTCATGGACGGTAGCAGTAGTCTCAATTTAATATACGCGGACAATGTCCGCAGGATAGGGATAAACCCATCCAGAATCAGCCAAAGCAACACCACCTTTGAAGGGGTGATACCAGGCGTCGAAGCCCACAGCAGGGGCTCCGTCATACTGGAGGTAACATTCGGCTCTCCAGGCAACTCCAGAAGCGAATAATTACTCTTCATTATCACACCCTTCCAAAGCGACTACCACGCAGTGCTCGGAAGAACGGCCCTCGCCCGCTTCAACGCATTGCCGCAGTATGGCTACCTTACACTTAAGATGCCCGGTCCATGTGGCATCATCACCGTTAGCGGAATAATAGAGCGCTCGTCACGCGCAGAGGAACACGCGACGGCCCTCACGGCCGGACTATAAGCGACCTCCAACATAAAAAAAGACCGGTCGTTAAGACCATGGACACGGTTAGACGAGTCCGGTAGCCCAGATCGAACCAGGGCACCGTATATGTAATCCGATAGCGGATACCAGGGGCTATAACTACCTAATAAAGCCCCACACTTGGCTCAACCTTATTGGTAGGCCAACAGCTTAGACTTTTACTATCCATCGCGTACTAACGTTGTAACCTCCTATGAGTTTTCTTTTTTCGCATACAACTTTCGCGCGATACCCTTTCAGGATATGGCACAACGGAGACAAAGGCGCAAACGTGCAACAGGGCCCCGTTCAACAAGTTTCTTTTCAGATTAAGCCCCTGTGTAAACCTTTTCTATTGCCTCTTGCTGTTTAACCATCCCATGGGTTCCATACCCACAGAGGATACTACCGTTTTTGGCATTTCGCCACGAAATATTAACACACGTACCTGGAAACACAGGGTTTATAATGAATATACATTCTTGATCCCATCATCTATTATAAAGTCCGAATACCTTCGGGAGTGTTCGGCGTCACGAGTTAGGCCTTATATGCATCAGCTCCGAATCATGTCTTTGGTGAAATGTTGGGTCTGCCCGGCTCCTGGGTTTGCCGCCTTACGTTCTGTTATTATCGGCTAAGGTGGCCAAAGGAGAACTACTGCGATTGTGCCCTGGTTATTCCGGATGAGCACCTCAATAGAGAAAGCCGAAAAACTGACTGTCATGATGCAGTGAGAGACTGTTCAACCACTCGAGGAGTCACCGAAATCTTTAGGATTCCTCCGCATTAATGAAGGGCCATTTCCTTGTCATGTACATGCGTGCCCGTATTCAGATGCACGCGGAAGTACAAGGGGCTACATAGTAGCCCCAGTGTTAGACTCCCACAGCTAAGCAAAAGTGTTACAGCTATATAGTTCGGTTGCCTAGTTCGACGTGCGATTACCTTCTTAATGGACCAAGACGTTGGATCAAGTGTGATTAAGCATATTTCTTCTCGAACACCCCCACATTGTATGCGTGGGGGCTGAAGCCAATGACTGCTAACTTTTGGATTACATATTTATATATACATATATATAAACGGCCGCACAGGGGACATAATCATATTTTTAGGCAAACAGTATAAATATAGCCTCGTAATCAAAATAAACATTGTTTTTACAATGATTCCGTCCATTCGAACAGGACATTCTTCAAGCACTGCGCCTCTATTAGACGGGCACCTTCTATGACCTGCGCCAAGTAGTGCTCGGCCGGATATTGGCCCCCCACCGGATCCTGGGCCGCTATCATGGTGGCATCCATATCCGTCTAATAGGCTTTAACGCGGGCGAGAGCCATCCGTGCACCCTCTATACACGCCGATCTCCTCATGGCATCGATCCGAGGCACGGCCCCAAGGAATTGTTGAACCAAACCAAAGTAACTATCCGGCTTAGGCCCCTTCGGCCAAAGATGGCCCATTACAGACCGCATTGCAAGCCCAGACAGCCTGTGAAGCTCCGCTGCAGCAGCCATCTTGTCACTCAACGGCAGCGAGCGAGTGGGAGCATGGAATTGCGACTAGAAAAGCTTCTCCACTTCCTTGTCACCTTGACCTTTGAAGAAGTCGGCAGCGTCAGCCATACTCTTTGCCAAATCCGCATATGCGTCCGCAGGACTCCAGCGTCCATCTAGGGGAGCGTACTTCAGATCGAAAAATTTCATCCGCAACAAATAGGAGCCCCCAGCCGCGATTTCACCAGCCTGTCAAAGATCCTCCCGTGCACCCCTGAGCTCTATCCGGATTTCCTTGGTGTCATTCAGTGCCTTGGTCAGTTTGGCCGAATTATCCTCATGTTCCTTTTTAAGGAGCTCATACCGGTCAGCGACATCTTTTAACTCAATAGCCATTTCGGCTATCTTGTCCTCGCTTCGGCGATGAGCAGCCTGTTCGGCCCTCAATTCCTCGGCCGCCTTTAGGGCAGCCGCATTACTCACCCGAACTTGTTCCTTGTCTTGAGCAAGTTCCGCCCTCAGGGCCTCCACGGCAGCAGCACCATCTGCGGTCCAAACATATTACATCAATCTCATGCCACCTTCATATTTTGCTATACAAGGGAAGGCATGACACATACCTTATGATTTGTCCAGCCGCTCATTCACTAGTGTGATATCAGCATTAATCGATCCAATTTGCCTTGTCAGTTCGGCAACTTCAATGGACTGGCCGGCGTCCAGACCCACAGGTACCTGCACATATTTACAGCACAATCATTGGTTTATGATCCCCTGTTTGCCACCTAGGGTGGGCAACCAGAGTCTCAGGGGCTACTATCTATATGAAGCACACCTAGCGCGTGCTTCACAGCCAAAGAAATCGTGTATTCTTCATTATGTACCTCAAAGCCTCTGAGCAGGCTTGTGAATGCTTCATTCAAGCCGCTTGTAGCGGATGAAATCTTCTTGAGCACCGCACTCATTAACGAGCGGTGCTCCTCCGAGAGCGCAGCTCGCTCCAGTAAGCCCGTCAGCATGTCCGGCCGGACGTTGAACTGCGCCGGACCCTTCCCATCGCCCCCTGTGTGAGCCAAATGCTCCGGACTCCGGGCGGCTGACGTATTGGCCTCCGGCTTTAGCAGATCCGGACTCCTACGTGACGACACCTCGGTGTTGCCCGCTTCATGAGTCAGAGAGGCGGGTGGGGTCTCGCTCTCCATCATCTCCGGAGTAAGGTCCCCCGAAGACGAACCCTGTTGAGAAGAGCCGCTGGCCGGACTACAAAAAGTTGAATCCTAGTTATTGATCTAGGATAAACACAGTACCCTCAGATTGTGAATTGACTTACAGCTCGGTTGAGGGCTGGCCTGTTGGAGGGCATGATGCGGTGAGGGTGCCCGTCGGGACAAGGCCCCCTAGGGATGTCTTTTTCCCTGGTTGGGGTATCTCTGCCTCCAAGTCTTCGGAGGCAGCTCTCTTCTTCCCGCGTGGGGAGGAGGCCTTAGCCTCCCTTTCCCGACTATCCTCCTTAGGGGAGGTAACAATTCCCCCGGTTCGGATGCGTAGTGTGTGGGGTTCGGTTTCTTTGTTCCTCCCCTTGTCTTTCCCCGAGGGCATCCTGCTGAGTACCCGGTCAAGCATCTTGGCCACGGTGGGACTAGGCGAACCTTCGGGAAGTGGCGCCGGACACCTGATTCTCTCCGCCTTGCTGAGCCATTCCTGGCCACGGAGGATTTTTAGAATAAACAACTGTGACAAGCTCGAAACAAGGTGTCCGATGTCAAGATTACTTACTTGGGTGTCTAGGCGATTGCAGCTTAGGCCTGCATCCTCGGTGTTGTCCGGACACTCTACTTTCTGTCCGAAGAATAATTTGCACATCTCTTCGAGCTTCAAGCCGAAGAAGTGCTTGATAGTCCGCGGACCCTCCGGATTGAACTCCCACATCCGTAGAGGCCGGCGTTGGCACGACAACATCCATCGGATTAGCATCACTTGCATTATGCTGACAAGGTTAATGTCCCTCTCAAGAAGCTCCCGGATGCGATTATGCAGTACTGGTACATCACCAGTGGGCCCCCAATTCCTCCCTACATTGGTCCAAGACGCCAGCTTTGGTGGGGGGCCCGAGCGGAACTCGGGAGCGGCCACCCACTTCGTGCCTCTGGGAGCCGTGACATAAAACCACCTCCGTTGCCATACATAGGATACTTCCGGGAAAGAGCCCTCCGACCATGGGGAATCGGCATTCCTGCTTATTACGGCGCCTCCGCACTCCGCATGTCGCCCCTCGATCATCTTCGAATTCACATTGAAGGTCTTAAGCCATAAGCCAAAGTGTGGGGTGACATGGAGAAAAGCCTCGCACACGATGATGAACGATGAGATATGGAGGATGGCGTCTGGAGCCAGATCATGGAAGTCCAACCCATAATAAAACATGAGCCCCCTCACAAAGGGGTCGAGGGTGAGGCCCAAGCCGCGGGGGAAGTGTGGGACGAAAATGACACACTCATTAGGCTCCGGTGTGGGGATGACTTGCCCTGGAGCAGGAAGCCTGTGCTGAATATCGGCGGTCAGGTATCCGACCTCCCTAAGCCTCGCAATGTCTTCCTTTTGAATCGAGGAGGCCACCCATTGGCCCTGAGGGGCGGATCCGGACATATTGGAGGATATGGGGTGTCGAAGCTTGGGTTTCGGGTGTTAGAGCTTGAGGTACGAGAAGGCACGAGGAAGGTGGAAAAGAGGCATAGGCCTCGACCCCTTTATAAAGAGGGTGAATATCAAGAGTCCTCGGTGTGACCATTTGACGCTTATCTAAAAACACACGGAGTTATACCAATGGCCGTTGTGGGGTCACGCACGCCCATATTAATGGAAAATCCCGTAATAAGAAGAACACGATCTCTGCCTCGACGGGACGTGCCAATAAAACTGCCTCGTAACACGAGTCATTGTGGGGTAAGAAACACCGGTTCACATTGGACCAGGCCACGATGCACGGGCACGACACACGAAAGTTGTCAGCAGATTGCGTTTGTGAAATATCATTCTCTCTACAGCGGTGAGTAAAGATCATTTTGTGGATCCGGACACGATTCAAGTGTTCAATAATTACTTCGGAGTATTCGGAGAAGGAACCCGCCTTGCAATGCCGAAGACAATACTGCATGCCGGACTCATCGTCATTGAAGCCTGGTTCAGGGGCTACTGAGGGAGTCCTGGATTAGGGGGTATCTGGATAGCCGGACTGTGTGCAACGTCCGGACTATTGAAGCGTGAAGATTCAAGACTCAAGACTTCAGCCCATGTCCGGATGGGACTCTCCTTTGCGTGGAAGGCAAGCTTGGTGATCCGGATATTGTGTTTCCTTCCTTGTAACCGACTCCATGTAAACCCTAGCCCTCTCCGGTGTCTATATAAACTAGAGAGGTTGGTCCTTAGAAGGCCGATCACGATTACAATCATACCATCATAGGCTAGCTTCTAGGGTTTAGCCTCTATGATCTCGTGGTAGATCTACTATTATACTACCCATATAATCAATATTAATCAAGTAGGAAGTAGGGTTTTACCTCCATCGAGAGGGCCCGAACCTGGGTAAACATATGTGTCCCTTGCTTCCTGTTACCATCAGCCTTGACGCACAGATCAGGACCCCCTACCGGAGATCCGCCGGTTTTGACACCGACACCCTGGCTGTACGTACGTGTACACGCTACATGCGCGCCTCTACTACGACACATGCACCTCTCTACTATGACACGTGCCATTCCTTACTCGGCCACAGTTCATCGCTGCAGCCTGCAGATAGACCAATCGATAGTATGTACGTACATGTTAGCGACCAGAATGGCAACGCTATGTACGCTTCGACCAGGTGGGTCCCAATTGTCACGCATTTCCTTGCGTGCGAAGATGTAGTTGGTGGTCCCAGCAGTCAAGGGGAACATTTTTCACGAAATACGGTGGACCATCCGGTGGGTCCCTACTATCAGGTGGAGGAATCATTATTTTGCGAGTAATAAGGAGGCACCTCCTTGATTTTGCCGTGGACCCAGCTGTCAGCCTCTCCATGTACAGTACTCTTCCGATGGAAGTCATTCCTTGACCACATTGACCACGCCGTGCCGAGAGCACCAAGACGGTGGACGATGGTGAGGCCTAGGAAGGTGACGACGCGGAGCCATGGAAGACGCGACAGTGGATGCCCACGCGGAGAGGAGTATGAGGGATCACTAGTTTGGCTGCGGTGTGAGGCTGCTGTCGCCGCAAAATAATAGGGGGCGTGGGTGAGTAGAGGGATGGCCTGGCCAACGGTGGGAGTAGTAGGGGGCGGTGAGGCCTCTGCGGCAGCACAGCCGGCCATGAGAGGGAGGAGCACGCGGCATGGCCGGTGCTGGTTTGGGCGGCTGGAGCAAGAAGACCAGAGGTTGAAGAAGCACTACGGCCGTTGGATGGACATCGTACGGTCACTGGAGCTAGAATCGTTCATATTGACTAAGTTGACAAAGCCCTCCATCCGCGTCAACTTAGTAGGCCCACAAGTCAGCCTCCCACTATTGTGGGTCCCAGCTAGCAGGGGGAGTATTAATTTTGTGTGTGCGTAATAAGGAGGCACTTCCTTGCGTGCGAAGATATAGCTGGTGGGTCCGAGCTATTGATACGTCCATTTTGCATCATGCTTTTATATCAATATTTATTGCATTATGGGCTGTTACTACACATTATGTCACAATACTTATGCCTTTTCTCTCTTATTTTACAAGGTTTACATGAAGAGGGAGAATGCCGGCAACTGGAATTCTGGGCTGGAAAAGGAGCAAATATTAGAGACCTATTCTGCACAACTCCAAGTCCTGAAACTCCACGAAAGTCAGTTTTGGAATATATTAAAAATATTGGGCAAAGAAAGCACTAGAGGGGGCCACCCACTGTCCACGAGGGTGGAGGGCACGCCCTACCCCTTGGGCGCGCCCCTGCCTCGTGGGCCACCTGGCAGCCCCCGATGCCCATCTTCTGGTATATGGTATCTTTTACCCTGGAAAAAATCATAAGGAAGCTTTTGCGACGAAGTGCCGCCATGTCGAGGCAGAACCAATCTAGGGCTCCGGCGGAGCTGTTCTGCGGGGAAACATCCCTCCGGGAGGGGAAAATCGTCACCATCGTCATCACCATCAATCCTCTCATCGAGAGGGGGTCAATATCCATCAACATCTTCACCAGCACCATCTCCTCTCAAACCCTAGTTCATCTCTTGTATCCGATCTTTGTCTCAAAACCTCAAATTGGTACCTGTGGGTTGCTACTAGTGTTGATTACTCCTTGTAGTTGATGCTAGTTTGCTTATTCGGTGGAAGATCATATGTTCAGATCCTTTATGCATATTAATACCCCTCTGATTATGAACATGCATATGATTTGTGAGTAGTTACTTTTGTTCCTGAGGACATGGGAGAAGTCTTGTTATAAGTAGTCATGTGAATTTGGTATTCGTTCGATATTTTGATGAGATGTATGTTGTCTTTCCTCTAGTGGTGTTATGTGAACATCGACTACATGACACTTCACCATTGTTTGGGCCTAGTGGAAGGCATTGGGAAGTAATAAGTAGATGATGGGTTGCTAGAGTTACAGAAGCTTAAACCCTAGTTTATGCATTGCTTCGTAAGGGGCTGATTTGGATCCATATGTTTCATGCTATGGTTATGTTTACCTTAATTCTTGTTTTGTAGTTGCAGATGCTTGCAGGAGGGGTTAATCATAAGTGGGATGCTTGTCCAAGGAAGGGCAGTACCCAAGCACCGGTCCACCCACATATCAAATTATCAAAGTACCGAACGCGAATCATATGAGCATGATGAACACTAGCTTGACGATGATTCCCATGTGTCCTCGGGAGCGCTTTGCTTTATATAAGAGTTTGTCCAGGCTTGTCCTTTTCCACAAAAAGGATTGGTCCAACTTGCTGCACCTTGTTTACTTTTGTTACTTGTTACCCGTTACAAATTACCTTATCACGAAACTATCTGTTACCGATAATTTCAGTGTTGGCAGAGAATACCTTACTAAAAACCGCTTGTCATTTCCTTCTGCTCCTCGTTGGTTTCGACACTCTTACTTATCTAAAGGACTATGATAGATCCCCTATACTAGTAGGTCTTTAGCTCTCAGCAGGGGGAACATTTTTTTCGTGAAATACAGAGGCCCTTTCGGTGGGTACCAGCTGTCAGGTGGAGGAATCATTATTTTGCGTGTAATAAGGAGGCATTTCCATGTGCACAGCCGTGGACCCAGCTGTCAGCCTCTCCACGTACAGTCCACTTCCGATGGATGTCATTCATTGACCATGTTGACCACGCTGCGTCGAGAGCACCAGGGCGGTGGATGATGACCCACAAGTATAGGGGATCTATCATAGTCCTTTCGATAAGTAAGAGTGTCGAACCCAATGAGGAGCAGAAGGAAATGATAAGCGGTTTTCAGTAAGGTTTTCTCTGCAAGCACTGAAATAGTAGGTGATAGATAGTTTTGTTATAAGATAAATAGTAACGAGCAAAAGTAAATAAAGTAAATAAAGTGCAGCAAGGTGTCCCAATCCTTTATGTAGCAAAGGATAAGCCCGGAGAAATTCTAATAATGAAGAAGGAGCTCCCGAGGACACATTGGGAATTATTTGTCAAGCTAGTTTTCATCACGTTCGTAAGATTCACGTTCGGTACTTTGACAATTTGATATGTGGGTGGACCGGCACTTGGGTACTGCCCTAACATGGACAAGCATCCCACTTATGATTAACCCCTATTGCAAGCATACGCACCTACAAAATAAGGTATTAAGGTAAACCTAACCACAACATTAAGCATATGGATCCATATCAACCCCTAACGAAGCAACACATAAACTAGGGTTTAAGCTTCTGTCACTCTAGCAACCCATCATCTACTTATTACTTCCCTATGCCTTCCTCTAGGCCCAAATAATGGTGAACTGTCATGTAGTCGACGTTCACATAACACCACTAGAGGAGAGATAACATACATCTCATCAAAATATCGAACGAATACCAAATTCACATGACTACTAATAGCAAGACTTCACCCATGTCCTCAGGAACAAACGTAACTACTCACAAAGCATGTTCATGTTCATAATCAGAGGAGTAATAATATGCATAAAGGATCTGAACATATGATCTTCCACCAAGTAAACCAAATAGCATCAACTACAAGGAGCAATCAAAACTACTAGCAACCCACAGGTACCAATTTGTGGTTTTGATACAAGATTGGATACAAGAGATGAACTAGGGTTTTGAGAGGAGATGGTGCTGGTGAAGATGTTGATGGATATTGACCCCCTCTCGATGAGAGGATCGTTGGTGATGACGTTGGTGATGATTTCACCCTCCCAAAGGGAAGTGTCCCCGGCAGAACAGCTCCGCCAGAGCCCTAGATTGATTCCGCCAAGGTTCCGCCTCGTGGCGGCGGAGTTTCGCCCCGTAAGCTTGCCCATGATTTTTTCCAGGGGGAAAGTGATGATATAGTAGAAGATGGACGCCGGAGGCCCACCAGGGGGCCCAGGAGATAGGGGGCCGCGCCCTAGGGGGGCGCCCCTGTCTCCTGGACAGGGTGTGGCCCCCCTGGCCTATTTCTTTTGCCCAAAAATTCTTATTAAATCCAAAAAGTTGTTTCGTGGAGTCTCAGATCTTTTGGAGTTGTGCAGAATAGGTTTCCAACGTTTGCTCCTTTTCCAGCAAGAATTCCAGCTGCCAGCATCCCCCCTCTTCATGGTAAACCTTGTAAAATAAGAGAGAATAGCCATAAGTATTGAGATATAATGTGTAATAACAGCCCATAATGCAATAAATATTGATATAAAAGCATGATGCAAAATGGACATAGCAACTCCCCCAAACTTAGACCTCGCTTGTCCTCAAGCGGAAGTCGAAATCGAAAAATATGTCCACATGTTTAGAGATAGAGGTGTCGATAAAAATAAAATACAGACATGAGGGCATCATGATCATTCTAATAACAACAACATATATGGATTTTGTCATATGATTTCCTATGTTCAAGTAATAAGCAATTCACAATGTCAACTATGGTTCAAAAACTTCATTGGGAACTAACAAACTATAATCTCAGTCATTGAAGCAATTGCAATTTATCGTAACATCAGAAAGAGTCAATAATAGAGCTCTTCAGCAAGCTCACATACTCAACTATCTCGTAGTCTCCTATAATTGTTAACACTCACGCAATACTTGTGGTTATAGAGTTTCAGCCGGACACTGAGAAAGATAGGGTCTTATTGTGTTGCCTCCCAACGTATTCACCTTTAGGTTATGTCAACAATAATAGCCTATGCCAACTTACATCCAATTGGATATATGTATCATGATCTTTCAAACACGAGGAGCTTGCCAAAGGATAAAAATAAAAAGGGAGAGGTAATTGTCACCTTGACTCAAGCATAAAGTAAAACATAAAGTAAAAGATATGCCCTTCGCAAAGGGAAGCAGAGGTTGTCATGCGCGTTTAGGGCCGATGCGCAAAATCTTAATGCAAAAGAACGTCACTTTATATTGCCCCCTGTATGTGGACCTTTATTATGCAATCCGTCGCTTTTATTACTTCCACAACAAGTTCGTACAAAGCTTATTTTCTCTGGACTAATAAGTCATACATATTTAGAGAGAAATTTTTATTGCTTGCACCGATGACAACTTACTTGAAGGATCTTACTCAATCCAAAGGTAGGTATGGTGGACTCTCATGGCAAAACTGGGTTTAAGGATATTTCGAAGCACAAGTAGTATCTCTACTTGGTGCAAGAAATTTGGCTAGCATGAGGGGGGAAGGCATGCTCAACATGTTTGGAAGGTCAATGACAATATATTTTAACTGAGATGTCGGAAAACAAAAACCATTACGTTGTCTTCCTTGTCCAACGTCAACTCTTTTAGCATGGCATACTTAATGAGTGCTTCACAATCATAAAAGATGTCCAAGATAATATATTTATATGTGAACCCCTCTTTCCTTATCACTTCCTATTAATTGCAACGATGACCAAGGCTACGTTCATCAACTCTCAACAATTTTTATGCCTCATACTTTCTATGTGTGAAGTTATCACTATCCATAAGATCAATATGAACTCTTTTGTTCTTTCTACTTTCTCAAGATCATAGCAACATAGCAAAGCCCTTGACTCAACACTAATCTTTATTATAGATAGCACACAGACTCTATTACATAAAGAGATCACAATGAAAAACTCAAAACTACTTGATATCAAAACTTCGAACTAATAGATCAAGATACTACTAAAAGGATCGAACTAAATAAAGGGGTAAAAATAGGAGTGTGATGGTGATACGATACCGGGGCACCTCCCCCAAGCTTGGTAGTTGCCAAGGGGAGTGCCCATACCCATGTGATTATTTCTCCTTCTTCACGGTTGGTGTTATAATCTTCTTGGCGATTATGCCCTTCAGGATACGGTTCTCCTCTTCGAGCTTATTGACTTGTTGTTTGAGGTCCATATTTTCTTTACAGAGCTTGCCCGTGATAGACAAAGCTCCTTTTACCCAAGGATGCTGCATAGCTTCTGGAGAACAAGTGAAACACTTTTTCATATTTTCATAAGAAAGAAATCTGGAGTTGAAAGGAGTGACCGAAGTAGGGGCAGCCAGGCTAGGTAGTTCCCCCATAGTGAATTCTTCTTGGAGGCGAGAGGTAACTTCTTGATCTTCCTCCATGGCATCTATCCTTTTCAAATCAGCCTCCATCTCATCCTTCGTTGATGGTCCAAAGTGATAGGCATCGCTATTTGCTCCTGGACCTGGCGTTGGGTGAGACACCCGGCTCTCCCCAACTGATTCCTGAGAAGATATCTTGCTTTATTCTACAACAGGAACAGCTCGAAACAAAAACAGAGGATATTTGCGTGATACAGTGGTCAAAACCTTCAGGAGTATAAATAATGAATTTTTACCGACCAAAATACATAACATACAAGAAAACAGAGTCCGGGAGGCACATGAGGCACCCATGAGACAGGGGAGCGCGCCCTACAGGGGGGCATGCCCTCCTCTCTCGTGGGAGCCTCGTGTCCCTTTCAGACTACTTCTTTCTTCCTAAAATTCTTAAATAATCCAAAACTGATAAAAATTGCCTTTAGAGTTGTTTCGGAGTCGGTTTACTTACCGTACCACATACCTATGCCTTTTTGGAGTCTAGAACGTTCTGGAAAGTGTCTCTTATGTATTCCTCAAGGGTTATGGTTTCAATAATATTAGTTTCAACATTGATAGGATTACCTGAAATATAATGTTTAATTCTTTGACTGTTTACCACCCTCGGATTTGTGCCTTCAAAGTTGTTGATTTTTATAACACCAGAATGATAGACCTCCTCGATAACGTAGGGACCTTCCCATTTTGAGAGAAGTTTTCCTGCAAAAAATCTTAAACGAGAGTTGAACAATAACACATAATCTCCTATGTTAAACTCACGCTTTTGTATCCTCTTATCATGCCAGCGTTTGACTTTTTCTTTGAAAAGCTTGGCATTCTCATATGCTTGGGTTCTCCATTCCTCAAGTGAGCTAATATCAAACAACCTCTTCTCACCGGCAAGTTTGAAGTCATAATTGAGCTCTTTAATAGCCCAATATGCTTTATGTTCAAGTTCAAGAGGTAAATGACATGCTTTTCCATAGACCATCTTATATGGAGACATACCCATAGGATTTTTGTATGCAGTTCTATAGGCCCATAATGCATCATCAAGTTTTTTGGACCAATTCTTTCTAGATCTATTCACAGTCTTTGGCAAAATTAATTTGAGCTCCCTATTGCTCAACTCTACTTGACCACTAGACTGTGGGTGATAAGGAGATGCGATTCTATGATTGACATCATACTTAGCAAGCATCTTACGGAAAGCACCATGAATAAAGTGTGAACCACCATCAGTCATAAGATATCTAGGGACTCAAAACCTCAGAAAAACAACTTCTTTAAGCATTTTAATAGAAGTGTTATGATCAGCACTACTAGTTGGAATAGCTTCTACCCACTTAGTAACGTAATCAACAACAACTAAAATATGTGTATAACCATTGGAGGCAGGAAAAGGTCCCATATAATCAAAGCCCCAAACATCAAATAGTTCAATAACAAGAGAATAATTCATAGGCATTTCTTGACGTCTACTGATGTTACCTATTCTTTGACATTCATCACAAGATAAGACAAACTTACGAGCATCATTGAAAAGAGTAGGCCAATAAAAACCAGATTGTAGTACCTTGTGTGCAGTTCTATCTCCAGCGTGGTGTCCTCCATAGGATTCAGAGTGACACTTGCGTAGGATTTCTTCCTATTCATGCTCAGGCACACAACGTCTAATAATACCATCTACTCCTTCTTTATAAAGGTGTGGATCATTCCAGAAGTAATGTCTTAAATCATAAAAGAACTTCTTCTTTTGCTGGTATGTGAAACTAGGCGGTATATATTTAGCAACAATGTAATTAGCATAATCAGCATACCACGGAGCAGTACGGGAAGCATTGACAACCGCTAATTGTTCATCAGGAAAACTATCATTAATAGGAAGTGGGTCATCAAGAACATTCTCTAACCTAGACAAGTTGTCTGCAACGGGGTTCTCAGCTCCCTTTCTATCAATAATATGCAAGTCAAATTCTTGGAGCAAGAGAACCCATCTAATGAGTCTAGGCTTAGCATCTTTCTTTTCCATAAGATATTTAATAGCAGCATGATCAGTGTGAATAGTAACTTTGGAATCAACAATATAAGGTCTAAACTTATCACATGCAAACACAACTGCTAAGAACTCTTTTTCAGTAGTAGCATAATTTCTTTGGGCAGTATCAAGAGTCTTACTAGCATACTGGATAACATTCAATTTCTTACCGACTCTTTGCCCTAAAACAACACCTACAACATAATCACTAGCATCGCACATAATTTCAAAAGGTAAATTCCAATTAGGTGGCTGAACAATAGGTGAAGTGACCAAAGCTTTCTTAAGTGTTTCAAATGCTTCTACACAATCTTCATCAAAGATAAAAGGAATATCTTTTTGCAATAAATTAGTCAGAGGCCTAGAGAGTTTAGAGAAGTCCTTAATGAACCTCCTATAAAAACCAGCATGACCAAGGAAACTTCTTATACCTTTTATGTCCTTTGGACATGGCATCTTTTCAATAGCATAAACTTTGGCTTTATCAACTTCAATACCTCTCTTGGAGATCTTGTGCCCCAAGACAATGCCTTCATTAACCATAAAGTGACACTTTTCCCAATTTAGGACGAGACTAGTGTCTTCGCATCTCTGCAAAACTCGATCAAGGTTGCTCAAACAGTCATCAAAAGAGGATCCATAGATGGAGAAGTTATCCATGAATACCTCACAAATCTTTTCACAAAAATCAGAAAATATAGCCATCATGCATCTTTGAAAGGTAGCAGGTGCATTACATAAACCAAAAGGCATACGTCTATAAGCAAAAGTACCAAAAGGGAAAGTAAAAGTAGTTTTAGATTGATCCCCCGCTGATACAGGTATCTGAGAGAAGCCAGAATAACCATCTAGAAAGCAAAAATGTGTGTGTTTGGATAGCCTCTCTAGCATTTGATCAATAAAAGGTAAAGGTTAATGACCTTTCTTAGTAGCTTTATTTAACTTACGGAAATCAATTACCATCATATAACCTGTAATAATCTTTGCGGGATCAATTCATCTTTATCATTAGGAACCACGGTAATACCTCCCTTTTTAGGGACACAATGGACAGGGCTTACCCATTCACTATCAGCAATGGGATAAATAATACATGCCTCAAGGAGTTTTAGTATATCCTTCCTTACCACTTCCTTCATTTTGGGATTTAATCGTCTTTGAGGATCTCTAACTGGTTTGGCATCTTTCTCCATTGAAATTTTGTGTTGACATAATGTGGGACTAATGCCCTTAAGATCATCCAGAGTATATCCAATAGCAGCTCGGTGCTTCTTCAGAGTTTTCAATAATCTTTCTTCTTCTTTCTCTGAAAGGTTAGTGCTAATAATAACAGGATATATTTCTTTTTCATCAAGATAAACATACTTAAGATTATCAGGTAGGGGTTTGAGTTCAAACATGGGATCACCCTTGGGTGGAGGAGGATCCCCAAGAATTTCAACGGGAAGGTTATGTTTCAGCATAGGTTCTTGTTTAAGGAACACTTCATCTATTTCTTCCCTTTCCTTCATAAACATATCATTTTCATGGTCTAGCAAATATTATTCTAACGGATCAGTTGGTGGAACAGCAATGGAAGCAAGACCAATAATTTCATCCTTACTAGGTGGTTCCTTTTCACGAGGTTGTCTACTAAACTTGGAAAAATTAAACTCATGAGACATACCATCTATGCCAACAGTGACAATATTCTTTTCACAATTAATCTTAGCACGAGCAGTATTCAAGAAGGGTCTACCAAAAATAATGGGACAAAAATCATCTTGTGGGGAACCAAGAACAAGAAAATCAGCAGGGTATTTAATCTTCCCACACAAGACTTCAACATCTCTAACGATCCCAATAGGTTTAATGGTGTCCCTATTAGCAAGCTTAATAGTAACATCAATGTCTTCTAATTCAACAGGTGCAATATCATGCATAACTTCTTTATAAAGACCATAAGGTATCACATTAACACTAGCACCCATATCACATAAACCATGATAACAATGATCTCCTATTTTAACAGAAATAACAGGCGTGCCTACAACAAGTCTACGTGTCTTAGTATCGGGTCTAGCAATATTAGCAGTTTCACCCAAGAAAGAGATAACATGCCCATCTAAGTCCTCATCCAAAAGATCTTTAATCATAGCAATACCAGGTTTAACATTAATTTGCTCAGGAGGTGTATAGGTCCTAGTATTACTCTTACGAACAACAGTCGAAGCTTTAACATGATCTTTTATCCTAACAGGAAAAGGAGGTTTTTCAACATAAGCAGTAGGAATAATAGGATCACTATATGTAATAGTCTTCTCTTCGACTGTAATAGGTGCAACTACTTTCACTTCAACAGGAGGATTATATTTAAACCACTTCTCTTTAGGGAGATCAACATGAGTAGCAAAAGTTTCACAAAAAGTAGCTACTATCTCAGAGTCAAGTCCATACTTAGAGCTAAATCCACGGAAAGCATCGGTATCCATAAAAGGTTTAACACAGTCGAACTTAGGTGTCATACCTGACTCCTTACCATTGTCGGAACCCCAATCTTCAGAGTTGCGTTTAATTCTTTCCAATAAGTCCCATTTGAAATCAATAGTCTTCAGCATATAGGAACCAGCACAGGAAGTATCGAGCAGGTTGCGATTATCAAGAGAAAGCCGAGCATAAAAATTCTGAATAATCATTTCCCGAGAGAGCTCATGATTGGGGCATGAATACAACATTGACTTAAGCCTCCCCAAGCTTGATCGATGCTTTCTTCTCCGCGAGGTTAGAAATTATATATGTAATTACGATCACGATGAACAAGATGCATATGATAGAACTTCTGCTGAAATTCCAACTTCAATCGCTTATAATTCCAATATGTCGTATCATCACCTAGCCTATAACATGTCATTGCATCTCCCTTCAAAGATAAAGGGAAGACCTTCCTTTTAACAACATCATCGGGAATACCTGCAAGCTTAAATAATCCACAAACTTCATCCACAAAGATAAGGTGTAAGTCGGTATGCAATGTTCCATCTCCTGCAAAAGGATTAGCTAGCAGTTTTTCTATCATACCCGAAGGAATCTCAAAGTGAATATTTTCATAAGTTTCAGTAGGTTGAGGAGCATCTCTTTGCTCTTCTGGTTGGGGTGAAGATACCCCAAACAAGCCCTCAAAGGAATAGTTTCCATAGTGACAAGTAATAGAAAATTTCAGCACACTATATAAATGTTTCCTTACCAAGTTCCACTCACCAAGAGCGCTACACTCCCCGGCAACGGCGCCAGAAAAGAGTCTTGATGACCCACAAGTATAGGGGGATCTATCGTAGTCCTTTCGATAAGTAAGAGTGTCGAACCCAACGAGGAGCAGAAGGAAATGATAAGCGGTTTTCAGTAAGGTTTTCTCTGCAAGCACTGAAATAGTAGGTGATAGATAGTTTTGTGATAAGATAAATAGTAATGAGCAAAAGTAAATAAAGTAAATAAAGTGCAGCATGGTGGCCCAATCCTTTATGTAGCAAAGGATAAACGCGGACAAATTCTAATAATGAAGAAGGAGCTCCCGAGGACACATTGGGAATTATCATCAAGCTAGTTTTCATCACGTTCGTAAGATTCACGTTCGGTACTGTGATAATTTGATATGTGGGTGGACCGGCACTTCGGTACTTCCCTAGCATGGACAAGCATCCCACTTATGATTAACCCCTATTGCAAGCATCCGCAAGTACAAAAGAAGGTATTAAGGTAAACCTAACCACAACATTAAGCATATGGATCCATATCAACCCCTAACAAAGCAACGCATAAACTAGGGTTTAAGCCTCTGTCACTCTAGCAACCCATCATCTACTTATTAATTCCCTATGCCTTCCTCTAGGCCCAAATAATGGTGAAGTGTCATGTAGTCGACGTTCACATAACACCACTAGAGGAGAGACAACATACATCTCATCAAAATATCGAACGAATACCAAATTCACATGACTACTAATAGCAAGACTTCACCCATGTCCTCAGGAACAAACGTAACTACTCACAAAGCCTATTCATGTTCATAATCAGAGGAGTAATAATATGCATAAAGGATCTGAACATATGATCTTCCACCAAGTAAACCAAATAGC
Organism: Triticum dicoccoides; assembly: GCF_002162155.2. Classification (NCBI taxonomy): domain Eukaryota; kingdom Viridiplantae; phylum Streptophyta; class Magnoliopsida; order Poales; family Poaceae; genus Triticum; species Triticum dicoccoides. Next base: position 200,187,626 of record NC_041381.1, read on the forward strand.
ATCAACTACAAGGAGTAATCAACACTACTAGCAACCCACATGTACCAATTTGTGGTTTTGATACAAGATTGGATACAAGAGATGAACTAGGTTTTGAGAGGAGATGGTGCTGGTGAAGATGTTGATGGAGATTGACCCCCTCTCGATGAGAGGATCGTTGGTGATGACGTTGGTGATGATTTCCCCCTCCTGGAGGGAAGTGTCCCCGGCAGAACAGCTCCGCCAGAGCCCTAGATTGATTCCGCCAAGGTTCCGCCTCGTGGCGGCGGAGTTTCGTCCCGTAAACTTGCCCACGATTTTTTCCAGGGGGAAAGTGATGATATATCAGAAGATGGACGCCGGAGGCCTACCAGGGGGCCCAGGAGATAGGGGGCCGCGCCCAAGGGGGGGGGGGCTGTCTCCTGGACAGGGTGTGGGCCCCCTTGCCTATTTCTTTTGCCCAAAAATTCTTATTAAATCCAAAAAGTTGTTTTGTGGAGTCTCAAGTCTTTTGGAGTTGTGCAGAATAGGTTTCCAACGTTTGCTCCTTTTCCAGCAAGAATTCCAGCTGCCGACATCCCCCCTCTTCATGGTAAACCTTGTAAAATAAGAGAGAATACCATAAGTATTGAGATATAATGTGTAATAATAGCCCATAATGCAATAAATATTAATATAAAAGCATGATGCAAAATGGACGTATCAGTGGACAACAGTGAGGCCTAGGAAGGGAACGCCACGAAGCTGGGGAAGACTCGGTAGTGGTTTCCCACGCAGTGGGGAGTACAAGGATTGACTGGTTCGGCTGCCGTCACTAGAAAATAACAGGAGGCGTGGGTGAGTAGAGGGATAGCCAGGCCAGGGATGTGAGTATGGTGGGGCCGTGAGGCCTGCCCGGTAGCACAGTCGGTAACGGGAGGCGGGAGCAGGCGATTCTATTGGCGCTGGTTTGGGCGGCTGGAGAAGGAAGATCAGAGACTAAAGAAGCACGATTGCTGTTAGATTGACGTCTAACAGTCTGATGCTGGTAGAGTCGATTGTTGACTAAGTTTCTTTTTTTGAGAAACATTGTGTACGCATGAACTTAGTAGGCCCAGAAGTCAGCCTCCAAATCTTTGGCAGACAACATAGAGCCCATTTGCTATTTTTTTAATAATTGCAGCCTATTTGCTAATTCTTAAGGAGTTTATTACAACCCATTTTCTGCCCAGGACCACAGTCAAAAAGTTCAACCTTATTTTGCATATTTCGGTGGAGTCCGAACTGTTGTAATCCCGAAATGATAAAGGTTTATTTTTTAAGAACTTATTGATTTGCCAAAAAATCATTTTGTTTTTGTAAGAAAATAAGGCGTGGGGCAATTGAGTTGGTTTAAGGGAAAACCAGTGGTAAAAAAATCAGCGCTGGGAGGGAAAACTACAACAACAAAATAAGGATGTAAATATGAAAAGGGAACTTTATGTATTTTCAATACAATGATACGTGTATATGAACTAGTAAAACTATAGGTAGAGATTAGAAAATGGAAGTAGAACATGGCGTTTCAAGAGGAAAATAGAACTGGGCTGTGTGTTTGATTCAGTAAAAAAAACTGCCTGCAGATGTTCTAAGACAAAATATAACTAACGCTGGCAGGCCAGAGGCCAGTAGATAGCTGCTGGATCTTTGCGCCCCGTTGTCGCCATGGGCTGGGCCTGTTAAAAACAACGAAGCCTGGGCAGTCTACAACCCAGTTGAAACTTGCTCGACCTGAATAAACAATATACCTACTGGATCGCAGTTATCAGTCTGTACTTGCAGAATTCTCTTGTTTATTGAGTACGTTGAAGACTTCATGGGTTTCACCGTCTCAGACGTCAGCATTATTTTTCCATCGTGATAATAGGTGCATGCACTTGCTTGCGTACGGCCATGGACCTGCTAGTTCCGTACGGTTAGGCTCTGTATGGACAACCGTCTTGTGGTTCCACGGGCGAATTTCATGCAAATCGGATGGTTTTTAGTGAAAGCGGACTAAATTCATTGCATTTTACGTATTTATTTTCATTATGGAATATTTTACATATTTAACTAATAATAACGAACTAGGCCTTTTTTGTCCATGGGAGACGCTTCACGATCGAGGTCGCGACACTTAACTGTTCTGGAAGGCCCAAATCCATCGCTCCTCTCTTTTAACAATTTGCAGCTGGGCTTAGCATGCCACAGCCCAGTTCCGACGTGCTGCGTCCAACTATCAGCTTGTGAAACCAGATGGATCCCCTGCATACTTCCAAGATGTGAAATTTTTGGAGAACTAGGAATTCAACCGGCAGGTGCTTATGCTACCCATCAAATAAAAACCAGGTGCTTGAAAATTTGTTTCGAAACAAAGATTCAGCTTTATATCCACATCGACCCTCGACTTGATGGTTGGGAGCAAATGCCAAGTTCATACCAAAAGATCGTTAACAACAATACCAACTTGCAGACGACCATGTAGTACAAGTACCTATACCAAACTAACTTATAATCTTTTTAGTCCTGACCCTAGTGTTCGTTTGGAAAATCTTGCAGAGGACTAGCTCCCGCTCCTTCTCTTGCTCCAAGTCCCCGAGGTGGTACTGGTGCATTACCCAGTTGGTCCTCTGCTGGTCGAAGTTCTTGTTGGTATGCAGCACCAGAACCTTTTTGCTGCCCGTCTATCGGCCGTTGACCATCACCGGCAAGGTATTGCCGGTCTTGTGCCACATCGCATGCATGCCGCACTATGACTGTATCTTGTGACACATCCACATGCCCCTTTTGAACATCCTAGAGTTGCGCTGGAAGAAATGCTTGCTTAGGCCACTCAGTGCGATACCTGCAGTATTGTCGAATACAAGTTTTAGTGTACGTAGTTGGCATTTTCATAACATCTTTGGCATGTTGCAGTCACTTGTTTCACTTTCTATTAACTGTCAAATTGTAATTGCTTCACTAGGTCTGCGTCGAAAAAGAAAAATAGAGCTATAAACAAAGGAATATGTTTGTGCAAGTAGACGGCCGATTGGTATCTCACCTGGAAGTTTCTCAGGATGGGTGTAGCATATGCCGTGCTCGTTGTCGATGGTTGGTATGAACAAATCGATGAGAGGGTGAGATCTCGCACTGTCAGCACTCACTTTGGCCTTAAGGTGCTCGATCAGCTCCTGATCCGTGGGGTCGAACTTGACGATAGCCGGCAGCACCGGCCAATCCTTCTTGGACTTGCATCGGTTAATTCCAGTTGTATGGTACTCAATGTATGATCAATCGACTATTTTAAGTGAATGATGAAAGATTTCGACAGATAAGTGGTACTCCAAATCTGAAGTCCACAATACCCGAATACGCCACCGGGACTCTTGTGTCACCTCGCGCGCAGCATGTTGTTACGTCAATTCAATGTGAGGACATGATGAATAATTTGCCCGACGTATACTAGTACTACTACTGTACTGTACTTACTAATCGTATTTAGTGTCACATTTTAACCATAGGTTTAACTAAATATGTCAATGCATGTCACCAAAAATTATACCATTGGAAACTATGTTCAAATACGAATTTTTTGTGACATGCATTAACATTTAGTTAGTGAAATTTGTGATAAAAATTTTATACAAATTACGAAGGGGACCAATAAACCAGGAGGGAGGTAGTAGTACGAGTAGCACAATATACGGTATAGAGGGCTAGTACAAATTTAGAAATGGAGTAAGAAGTTACAAGGCTGTGCGACAGACTTTGTAGGCTAACATGAGTAATACAAAATATAATTCCCATTGGACAACACTTTCACCAACAAGTATGCACTTGAAGCCTAATTGATATATACTTCTACAACATCTCCATCATCATTATCAGTACATCCCACGCAGGTGAGTTAGGATGCACTTGATCCCAGAAAGGTATCTATCCTTCAAACCAGAGGAGTGCTTCAAACTAACAACAATACATAATATCCAACAAAAGAGGGTCATGCTACAACAACATGACACATAGTTTTTAGTAGTTGGGTAGGGCTGTTTTGGTCTGGACCAAGATTCATGGTGGTTTCTTAATGAAATCGAAGGGGGAGCCCCCCTCTTTTGCTCAAAAAATGGCTCAGTCTAGATATCAGTACCAATCAAGTTGTGCATATTTTTTTTTGGCATGAACCACATTGCCGCATGTAGGGTTTGCAAAATTCATCCATCGCATGGAAGCTTGATGCCTTTCTGTAGGACCTTGAAGTATGTCTAGAGGGGGGTGATTAGACTACTTGACCAATTAAAAACTTAACCTTTTCCCAATTTTAGACTTTGGCAGATTTTAGCTATCTTTGGACAAGTCAAGCAATCTTCACACAATTCAAGCAAGCATGCAAAGAGTATATGAGCAGCGGAAATTAAAGCATGCAACTTGCAAGAATGTCAAGGGAAGGGTTTGGAGGATTCAAACGCAATTGGAGACACAGATGTTTTTGTCGTGGTTCTGATAGTTGGTGCTATCGTACATCCATGTTGATGGAGACTTCAACCCACGAAGGGTAACGGTTGCGCGAGTCCACGGAGGGCTCCACCCACGAAGGGTCCACGAAGAAGCAACCTTGTCTATCCCACCATGGCCGTCGCCCACGAAGGACTTGCCTCACTAGCGGTAGATCTTCACGAAGTAGGCGATCTCCTTGCCCTTACAAACTCCTTGGTTCAACTCCACAATATTGTCGGAGGCTCCCAAGTGAAACCTAGCCAATCTAGGAGACACCACTCTCCAAGAAGAAACAAAAGGTGCGCTGATGATGAACTCCTTGCTCTTGTGCTTCAAATGATAGTCTCCCCAACACTCAACTCTCTCTCATAGGATTTGGATCTGGTGGAAAGAAGATTTGAGTGAAAAGCAACTTGGGGAAGGCTAGAGATCAAGATTCATATGGTAGGAATGGAATATCTTGGCCTCAACACATGAGTAGGTGGTTCTCTCTCAGAACTGGTAAGTTGGAAGTGTAGGTTTGTTCTGATGACTCTCTCCACGAATGAAGAGGAGGTGGAGGGGTATATATAGCCTCCACACAAAATCTAACTGTTACACACAATTTACCAAACTCGGTGGGACCGAATCAACAAACTCGGTCGGACCGATTCAGTAAACCTAGTGACCGTTAGTGATTTCGGTGGGACCGACATGCAACTCCGTACGACCGATATGGTTAGGGTTAGGGCATAACGTAATCTCGGTGAGACTGATTACACAAACTCGGTGAGACCGATTTTGGTAATTAGCTAACCAGAGAGTTGGTCAGGTAAACTCGGTGGGACCGATTTGCTCTTTTCGGTGAGACCGAAATGTTACGAAAGGGAAATAGAGAGTTTACATTGCAATCTCGGTGGGACCGATCGCTCACTTTGGTTAGACTGAAACGTTACGAAGGGAAACCGAGAGATTACAATCCCATCTCGGTGAGACCGAGATCCCTATCGGTGAGACCGATTTGCCTAGGGTTTGTGGCAGTGGCTATGCCATTTGAACTCAGTGGCGCCAGATAGAAAGAATCGGTAGGACCGATTTTGACTTTGGGTTTAGGTCATATGTGGATGTGAGAAAGTAGTTGAGGGTTTTTGGAGCATATCACTAAGCACTTGAAGCAAGAGGCTCATTAAGCAACACCTCATCCCTCCTTGATAGTATTGGCTTTTCCTATAGACTCAATGTGATCTTGGATCACTAAAATGTAAAATGTAGAGTCTTGAGCTTTTGAGCTTGAGCCAATCCTTTATCCTTAATATTTTGAGGGATCCACTTTCATCATCCATGCCATGCCATTCATTGAGCTTTCCTGAAATATTTGTCTTGGAATAGCATTAGCTCAATGAGCTATATGTTGTTATGAATTACCAAAACCACCTAGGGATAGTTGCACTTTCAATCTCCCCCTTTTGGTAATTGATGACAACATATAGATCAAAGCTTCGACAAATGATAATAAGATTGAAAAACATCGTCGCTTTGAGAAGTATGTGATAAGCAAGAGCTCCCCCTAAATTTGTGCATAGTTTAAGATTTGCTTTGGACTGCAAATTCACAAGGAATTAGGCTCCTAGGTTTCTCTTCCATGTCACATTCATCTTGGTGGAGCGCTCAAAATAATAAAAGATTGAATACATGCACTCATCACCAAGCAAAGTGAATGATCATATAAGGATAAGTAAGATAATGTCATCCAACAAGCATAAATGTAGCATATGATCAACCACATGATCATCAAGTATCACACAGACATAGAGTATCTCAAACAAGCAAATAAAGTTTAACCACCGAAGCAAGAGATTACAAAAAGCAACACTCTCTCTCGAAGCCTATGATCTATACATTTTTCTCCCCCTTTGGCAACAAGTTACCAAAAAGTTCCTAGAAAATGCATAGTACTATATTGTCTCTCAGGCTTGGTCTTCAGGTGGTGGTGAAGATAGAACGCCAAGGACGAAAGCATCAGTTGATGTAGATGGAGCTAGAGGTGTGGGTGCTGAAGCTGGTTGCACTAGAGCTGTAGGAGCTATAGCTGGTGCAGATGAAGTGGCTCTGGTGTCTATCACTGGCACTGCAGCTGATCCCTGAGCTCTAGGCACTCTGGCAAATGCATCTTTGGTTGTCTTGCCCTTCCTCTCCTCCATGTCATCCTGAAGCTGCTCAATAACAGACTGGATCTCAGTCACCTTCACATCTAAATTGTAGAACTTCTGCTCCATGATCCTCTCCAGGCTCTCCTGGTTTTGAGTCAAGGTGGCCAGCCCCTTCTCAATCCTCAGAGTGGATGCAATCAAGTAGCCTAGTTGATCCTGTTTGCTTTTCAGAAAGTACTGAGATGCCTCTTCCATTGTTGGCATCTTGGTAGCCTTCTCTGTCCTTGCCTTCTCCTTCTTGGCTTGAGCATGCACAGAAGATGGTTCATCCTCATCCATAACCACTTGGTTGTCCTCAAATTCTAGATAGGTAGCAAAATGTTCCTTATCCAGCAAGTATGTGCCTGTGCCCATCTTGGAGTTAATCAGCTCCTGAATCTGTGGGGCATACCCACAACTTCTCTTCTGGTCTGCTGCTGTCCTCTTGATAGTCTCAACAATGAGGCTCATGACCTTGAATTTCTGTGGCACATCAAACAAGTGTAGCAAGTTTATAGCATGGCCTCTTATCATGTTGTGGTCACCTGACTTGGGCAATAGAGTATGACTGAGGATCCAGTTGATCGTTGGGAGTCCTGACAGAAGATAATATACAGATCCAAATTTATGTGTCTCAACTGCAACATCTGGGATCTCCTTGTACATATGAGCCATGGAATTGTGATCCATCTTCTTCTTGGCATAGACATCCAAGTCCTCTTCCTGCTCCTTGGGTGCATTGATCAGATTTGCCCATTCCTCAATAGTTGGTTGGTATCTCGTACCTTCAGACATCCAAACTATCCTGCCATCTGGGTAGAAATGTGCTGTGGAGTAGAATTGCATAATGAGCTCATCATTCCACTTTGTGAGCTTCTGCCCAACAAAGTCTGCAACTCCACAAGCAATAAAACTATCTTGCACTCCAGGATAGTGTTCCTCATTCTCCTTCATGTAGGTCCAGTCGACCCACCTCATGTCACAAACTATAGGCTTCTTGTCCAACAACACTGTCTCATAGAAATCCTGCTGTTCCTTAGTATGGAACCTGTAGTCGACAATAGTCCTTCTCCTGATAGCATAGGGATCAGACAATCTCCACTATCTGAGTCCTGCATCCTTTCTCAGCTTCATGTTCTCAACCACAGGATGAGCATCATTGTGGTCTGGAATCTTTGGTTTCAGCTTTCTCAACACATGCTCTTCATCTTCTTCTTCCTCAGCAACAGTTTCAGGCACTGGGGCCTTGTTCTTCTCAGCAGCTGGTATACTCCTGGTGTTCCTCTTTGGTGCATTCTTGGGCTTGGAGGCAGCTTTGGGTGCTTCTTTGGGCTTTGATGTTGCAGCCCCTGACTTTATAGCATCATCCATCAGCTTTTGTGCCTTGGGTGCTGGTGTAGCAACCTCTTCTTCCTCCTCTTCAGAGTCTCTCCTCATAGAGGGATTGCCAAGAACTTTGGTAGTAGTGGTTCTGACTCTCTTTTTCTTTTTGTCTTGACCAGCAGCTTCATCTTCTGACTCAATAGTAAACTTCATGGTTTCTTCAGTGGCAACCTTCCAGGGTTTGGAAGTGGGAATCCTTCTTGCAGGTGCCTCTTTGGGATCAGGTTTTTCATGTACTTGTGTTGATCCTCTGACCTTCAGCATAGGTGTCCTCTTGGCAGTGACCTTCCTATTAAGTCCAGGCTTTGTGTTCTTTGCTGAGCCACACTCCTTTTTGAGCACTACCTTCTTGGAAGTAGCCTCATCTTCAGCTGCCACATAGTCCTCATCCTCAGAGTCTAAGGTTCTCTTCCTTCTGGCTCTTGTGGCTGCTTTAGGCAAATTTCTAGGAGTGCTTCTGCTGCCATCATCTGAAGTGCTAGAGGGACTAGTGCCCTCACTCATGTGAATCTGCTCTTCTTCCCTGTTCTGGCTGTCACTTTGGTCTGACATGATGCAAACACTGACTGCTGACCCTGTGAATAGTTATAGATGAGACAAAGTGGATGAGCATCACAAAATGCAGAGATTTTTGAAAAAGAATGATTCAAAAACTTACTTTTAGTTTTCCACAAAAAGCATTTCGGATCAACCGATTTTCAAACTCGGTGATACCGAAGCAATTTTGGAACCTAAACTAGTGATCTCGGTCAGACCGAGTCATAGTTCGGTGGCACCGAGACTGCTAGGGTTTCACAAAGTTCTAAAATCGGTCATATCGATTAGCAATCCTCGGTCAGACTAAGAGTTACTAGTGCAGTGGTGTTAGCCGAATCGGTGGGACCGAGTTTTTCAACTCGGTGGGTCCGAGATGGTTTCGGCGGAAACATAACCCTAAATTTTCAAATCACATCTATTCTAAGGATTGTTTTGACTGGATAGAGGTGTTTCAATCATGGCAAGAATCATAATGAACACAATGTGCTGAGAATCAGACGAGGATAGCACTGTGATCGAGTTCATACCCTAGTTCGGCGATGAAATCGCTACAGCGGCAATGGCGGAGATGAAATCCATTGACGGCAGTGGAGACCAGCGACAGGAGGTGGCTGGCGACGAAGTCGATGATCCAGAGACCTAGAAGGCAGAGCGAGCTATGCGCGGGCGAAGAGGTTTGGAGAAAGTTTTCCAAATTTTTGCCTGTGTGAATATATAGCCCGAAACTATCGGTGTGACCGAGTGGAACGACTCAGTGGCACCGAGATGCATAACTATTGACAGTTACAACAACTCGGTGTGACCGAAAAGTTCAAATTGGTTGCACCGAGATTGAAAACCTAGATCGACTTAGTGATCTCGGTATGACCAAAATGGAAGAATCGGTCAGACCGAAAAGCACAAAGAAGTTTTGGAAGTTTAAGTCTATGACGAATTGGGGACTCTGAGTGCTCCTCACACAGAGTGGTTTGAATCTGACTTGATCAAATTTTGTGATGTAGCATGAATAGAGTTTGAGATGAGAAAAGCATAGATAGCTAGAGAAGGTTCTTAGGCATTCTTGTCCATCCACTTGGCCAAAGAAAAAGAAACCAATCAATCAAAACAACAAGTGGATGTCCTCGAATGAGTAAAATATGCAACCAACATGCTCACACAATAAAATGGCAAATGAAATATGTGGCAACGCATGCACAACCAATTCTAGCATCTATCAAACAATTGGCGATGACTAGGTCATCTATATATGAGTATATTGACTTAGGAGTCAAATGAGAACATTTGATCATAGGTCATACTCATCGTTTAAGCTCAAGTGGGGTTACCACTTTTACATAATGCATTGATGTGTTCACATCATTAGAGTTGCTTTGACTCAATTCTTAGAGTTAAGCTCCCCCTAGATGTGAGATCCCCCCTTAGAGGGATGAACTAACCTTGGGTTTTGTCGATGATGACTTCATGTAGGTGTTGAAGATGTGGATGCTCAACGTTGATGTAGATCATTTGGAGCAATCCTTTGGAGTGAGTTGCACTTTCAATACCTACATGGGTTAGTCCCACAAGGAACAAACAAGAATATCCATAGACATAGAGTGATGCACACACAAGATGATGTCCATGGAAACATTAGGTTACCTTGTCCCTTGCCTTACCAACATGAGGGTTTGTGACTCCTTGAACTAGTGCAAGATATGGAAGTTGATTGCACTTGTCCTTGCCATAATGATATGAGTGAAGAATGTTGGCGGAGTCACCCTCAAGAACTCTCTAGTTCTTCTTCTTCGGGATCCACATCATCTTGATGGGAATCCTTGGAGTTGTAGTTGTACTTGATGAAGTAGAACTTGACGTAGTCTTGGGAACCCACTTGACCAAGGCCTTAGGTGCTTCTTCAAATGCATCAATCTCCTCTTGAAGCTTGTCCTTGCCTTTGTTCTTGTGGTCTTGTGGTGGAAGATCATCTTGTGCTTGTATTCCCTTGAAGGAAGTAGGATCATACTTCTCTTTTTGAGGAACAAACTTTGTCTTGGGGATCTTCTTCCCACTCAACTCCATTGGCATTGAACTTTCGTTCAAAACTAACACCTTGATGCTTCAGGTGCCTTCCTTGCTTGCGTACAATTTCCTCGAATTGCTTACTCCCGGCAAGGCTCTTGTATACACCTTTCTCTATAATTCCCTTCAATAAGCTATTTTCTTGCTCAAATGTAACTTGGCTAAGAGAATCATTAGTGGAATCAAGAGAACTACTAGAAGCAACAATATTGGATTTAGCAGTATTATTGTTACTACTAGAGGAAGAATCTTTCTTGTTCTTGTTACTAGACTTGACTTGAGGCATGTAAGTAGATAAGAGTAAACGCTTGGCAATGTAAGAGGAACTTTTCTTACGGAGATTATCATTGATTGCCTTTAAGAACTCATGCTCTTGCTCAAGATTGAGCTTTTCAAAGCGTAACTTCTCATGAGCCCTTAAAAGTTCTCGATGATCTTAGAAGATAGTTTCATGAGCTAACTTAAGAGTGTTTAGTTCTTTAGTTAGAAGCTCAATCTTCTCCTTATCATTGTCATTCATTTTATCTTGATTAGCATGATTAATTGACGTTTCATCATAGTATTCATCACTAGAGTTGTCAATAAGTAAATCATCATCATCTAGCAAGTCATCTTCATCACTATTGAAATGAACATACTCGGGTTGTGTTACCTTTGGACCTTTGGCCATGAAGCATCTTCCAATTCCTTCATTTGGTGAATCAAATATGTCGTAGGAGTTGGTTGACACAAGTGCTAGGCCGGCAACACCTTCATCTTGAGTATATTCGGAGTCGGAGTGATAGCTTCTCTCGGAGTGATTGTCAGAGTCGGAGCCGGATACCCATTCACCAACATGAGCTTGATGTCTTCGTTTTGTGTAGCTATTTGATGACTTGTCCTTCCTTTCCGAATCCTTGCTTCTCCATGAGGGTCTTCGTTCATAACGATCATCTCTACTCCTTCTCTCTCTTGGTGGTGATTCTTCTCTTCTACTTCTTCTTTTTGGAGAATCTTCCCTTCTTTTGTAGGGTGTCGTACACTCATTGGAATAGTGTCCAGGTCTCCCACAATTGTAGCAATTGCGCTCTCGACTAGAAGATCTTTTGTCATTGTAGGACCTTGACTTAGAGCTTCTTTCTTTGCTTCTACTCTTGTAGAATTTGTTGAAGTTCTTCACCATTAATCTCAATTCTTCATTGAAGGTTTGTTTCTCACTGATGATGTAGGGGCTTCACATGAGGCTTTGTAAGCACCACTTGACTTGTTGTGAAGTTCCTCCTTATCCCTGAGTGACATCTCATGAGCAACAATTCTTCCAATGACTTCCGTTGGCTTGAGATTTTTGTAATTTGGCATCATTTGGATCAATGTGCACACGGTATCATACTTTCCATCCAATGCTCTTAGGATCTTCTTGATGATGAATCTGTCGGTCATCTCTTCACTTCCTAAGCCGGCAATCTCATTTGTGATAAGAGCAAGCCTAGAGTACATTTCAGCGACACCTTCACCATCCTTCATTTTGAACTTGTCAAGCTGACTTTGGAGCACATCCAACTTGAATTCCTTGACGGAGTCGGTACCTTCATGCATATCAATCAAAGTATCCCAAATTTCGTTTGCATTCTCAAGACGGCTGATTTTGTTGAATTCTTCGGGGCACAAGCCATTGAAGAGGATATCACATGCTTGAGCGTTGTATTGCAGCATCTTCAATTCATCTGCACTAGCTTCACGGTTCGGCTCTCTCCCATCAAAGAATTCACCTTGAAAGCCAATACACACAATAGCCCAAACGGTGGGGTTATGTCCGAGAATATGCATTTTCATCTTATGCTTCCAACTAGCAAAATTAGTGTCATCAATGTAAGGACCTCTATGGTGATAATTTCCCTCGCTAGACGCCATACTCTCCTAGGTTGTGAAACCAAGGCTATGACCACCAAAAGCTATGGAAATCAAAGAAAATGGAGACCAAGGCTCTGATACCACTTGTAGGACCTTGAAGTATGTCTAGAGGGGTGGTGATTAGACTACTTGACCAATTAAAAACTTAACCTTTTCCCAATTTTAGACTTTGGCAGATTTTAGCTATCTTTGGACATGTCAAGCAATCTTCACACGATTCAAGCAAGCATGCAAAGAGTATATGAGCAGCGGAAATTAAAGCATGCAACTTGCAAGAATGTAAAGGGAAGGGTTTGGAGGATTCAAACGCAATTGGAGACACGGATGTTTTTGTCGTGATTCCGATAGGTGGTGCTATCGTACATCCACGTTGATGGAGACTTCAACCCACGAAGGGTAACGGTTGCGTGAGTCCACGGAGGGCTCCACCCACGAAGGGTCCACGAAGAAGCAACCTTGTCTATCCCACCATGGCCGTCGCCCACGAAGGACTTGCCTCACTAGCGGTAGATCTTCACGAAGTAGGAGATCTCCTTGCCCTTACAAACTCCTTGGTTCAACTCCACAATATTGTCGGAGGCTCCCAAGTGACACCTAGCCAATCTAGGAGACACCACTCTCCAAGAAGTAACAAAAGGTGCGTTGATGATGAACTCCTTGCTCTTGTGCTTCAAATGATAGTCTCCCCAACACTCAACTCTCTCTCATAGGATTTGGATCTGGTGGAAAGAAGATTTGAGTGAAAAGCAACTTGGGGAAGGCTAGAGATCAAGATTCATATGGTAGGAATGGAATATCTTGGCCTCAACACATGAGTAGGTGGTTCTCTCTCAGAACTGGTAAGTTGGAAGTGTAGGTTTGTTCTGATGGCTCTCTCCATGAATGAAGAGGAGGTGGAGGGGTATATATTGCCTCCACACAAAATCTAACCGTTACACACAATTTACCAAACTCGGTGGGACCGAATCAACAAACTCGATCGGACCGATTCATTAAACCTAGTGACCGTTAGTGATTTCGGTGGGACCGACATGCAACTCGGTAAGACCGATATGGTCAGGGTTAGGGCATAACGTAATCTCGGTGAGACCGATTACACAAACTCGGTGAGACCGATTTTGGTAATTAGCTAACCAGAGAGTTGGTCAGGTAAACTCGGTGGGACCGATTCGCTCTTTTCGGTGAGACCAAAATGTTACGAAAGGGAAACAGAGAGTTTACATTGCAATCTCGGTGGGATCGATCGCTCACTTCGGTTTGATCGAAACGTTATGAAGGGAAACAGAGAGATTACAATCCCATCTCGGTGAGACCGAGATCCCTATCGGTGAGACTGATTTGCCTAGGGTTTGTGGCAGTGGCTATGACATTTGAACTCAGTGGCGCCGGATAGAAAGAATCGGTAGGACCGATTTTGACTTTGGGTTTAGGTCATAGGTGGATGTGAGAAAGTAGTTGAGGATTTTTGGAGCATATCACTAAGCGCTTGAAGCAAGAGGCTCATTAAGCAACACCTCATCCCTCCTTGATAGTATTGGCTTTTCCTATAGACTCAATGTGATCTTGGATCACTAAAATGTAAAATGTAGAGTCTTGAGCTTTTGAGCTTGAGCCAATCCTTTGTCCTTAATATTTTGAGGGATCCACTTTCATCATCCATGCCATGCCATTCATTGAGCTTTCCTGAAATATTTGTCTTGGAATAGCATTAGCTCAATGAGCTATATGTTGTTATGAATTACCAAAACCACCTAGGGATAGTTGCACTTTCACTTTCACACACTGAAGATTATCTGGCAACAAGCCATGTCGATGAATCTCTGGATATGGTGATTCATGAAACCCATGGTATGATGTGTAAATACAGTTCCCCCTAGCGAATGGAAGTTGCATAGCACGGTAATCATCGCTGGTGATATGATCGATGATTGGTTGGATGACCGGATAATTGAGCCCGAGGAACATGGAGTGGTTGCCGAGACTGTAAACCCGCCTCCAGTTGAATATGCCTGGCCCAACGGAGCTGGGATCTTTCTCAAACACGAAGCAGCCATAGCCATCACAGTCACGAACGCCCCAGGCATTGTACTGCATGTGGTTTGATGTAATGTTTGGTCAATTCAGAATGTGTGAATGAGCATCAAATGACCATTGCAGCTGAATGAGTGATAAACCACCACCCATTGACTGGTATGATTTTAGGTCGTGGAATCATGAAGGCCAGCACATTTGCGTGTGCTGCAGCAAATCTAATTGGACACCAAAATGCCTACTCATATTCTACGATAGCACTTACTAATGTTCTCATATCAACTCTAAGAAATAACATGTGCTGTTATAAAAATCTTGGAAATGAGAGTACTCATAATATCTATTCTAACAATCATTTGATGCCAATTGTTCTCATATCAACTCTAACAATAACATGTGTGGTCATAAAAATCTAGGAAATGAGAGGAACATATAGCAATGATGTGGTTATAGACATACTATCTATTCTAAATTTGTAACAATCAACAGGCAGTCGTATTCATAAGGTAAAGATGAGATGAGATAGAACAATTACACGATGATAGATTCCACCAGTATAGGCAGCCAATCTATGCGTCGACCGCGTAAACGATGCCATCGTGCACTATAGCATCATGCAGAAATGTTGGCTCAACGGGATTGACGATGATCTATAACCATGTATGGCGACCAGATTCCAGGTAGACTAATCCCATGTTGAACAAGGCAATGAGCTTGTAATCCATGTAGTCTTCTAATGGTGTGGGCACTTCGCATATTATAACCTTCAGCAAACGGAGGTCAAGCCAAAAGCTTGACGCGTCTCGTGCGTAGTAGACAGGAGTGTCCGGCGGGCCACAAGGCTTGATGGCGGCGGTATCCAACGATGAAAAGGTGATCTCTCGCTGGGTGTAGATACCCACGAGATGCCACGGACTACCGGATTGGTGGATGAGGACGATCCAGTTGGCCTTCATGCCCGCCTAGTAGTGGCCGCGCATGAAGGACAGGTGGACGGGTAGTGGTAGCATGTCGAGGGGCACCACGACAACCTCCGTAGGATCATCAAGTCGGTGTCTGGGCCACCTACGAGGATCGGGCATCAGCAAGCAGGGATCTTGAAAAGGGCCGACCGGTTGGAGACGAGTAGACGACACAAAGACACCAAGCATGCGGCCAGACGGACGGTGCTGAGCAGGTCCATATGATTACAGATCTCCTCCAAGAGAACATCAGGGAGGGAATGCCAATCGCAGCTCTGCATGTCAGTCGGTTCTGCCATAGGTTTTTTTAGGGCGCTGAGTGATTGGGGTTTTCGGCACCTGCGAGCCAACGGGGAAGTGGATTCGGGCAAGCGAGCAAAGAAGATGGCATGTGTGGCCAAGCAGTGAGCGAGGGATATGGTACGAGCAAGCTACCAAGGAAGATGGCGTGGGCGGGCGAGCAGTGAGCGGGGGGAAATGGTGTGGGGCCGACGATGTGGAAGAGAGGAGGACGAAGAAGAGAGGAGGAAGAAGAGTGAAATATGGGGAAGAAAGTGCATTAAATCTCAATTCTACTAGTACTACTACCAGGATATACCGTCCTTCGGAGTGTAAATAGTTACGCCGATGACATGTGAGTCTACCTCAAGAGGGCCCATATGTCAGTTAGTGGAGGAGAGAGGTGCATAGGCGTATTTGCGGAAGCGCGCTCCACTGGAAAACATGATGGCAGTACTGGGTAAGGCTGATTTAGTAACACCAACATGCTGGTTCAGCTTATTAATTAAGTGCTCCATCTGCTCCAGCGTGTATTCTCACTTCACTATGAAGACTAGTTGAATAGTTTTCTCTGACCGAGATGGGGAATAATGGATCGCTATGCCTCTACGCTCATCCTATCCAACAAGATGATGAAACATTGGCCAAGGCACCCGGCGCCAATAATGTAGGAGTACTAGTACTAGTACCTCCTTTCCGGTTTATAGGGCTCAATTCAAAAATCTCATCAACCAAGGTAGATGGTGAGTGGTGGAATAATTTTTGTAGTTTGCAAAAGCACTCAATTATTGCACTCGTTTTCCTCAAAAAATTATGTTTACCAATGCATTAATTTTGTGTCAAACTTTGACCATCTACTCACCAAAAATGATATCACTGGATTCGTATTTGAACATAGTTTTTAATGGTATATTCTTTTATGATATGCATTGACACTTTGTTAGTTAAATTTACGGTCAAAATTCTACACTAAGTACGAAGGGGACCATTAAACCAGGACGGAGGTTTATATACATGTCAATAAAAAAACCATCAACCAATGTAGTAGTAAATGATGAGTGCTCAAAGATTTTTTCTGAAAGTACTCAATAATGGGCTCGTTTTCCTCGACCAAATTGTGTTTACGAATGTATTAATTGGAATGCATGCGTGAGGAACAAATGACCAGAACTTTTATACGCATTGGTGAGTTATCTCTTAATTCTTGCATGCAACGTTTTAATGAAGCTTGAAATATGAACATGTCAATGGGAGGGAGTAAAAGCCTCATGCAGGCATACAACATGCAACACTCACACGTACACATGGACGCACGCAACACTCACGCACCCATGTGGCACACAACGCACGATGCAACACACACGTTCACGCTCAAGTGCTCAACCTACTCCCTACGTCCGTGAAACAATGTACATATAGAGATTTACACATTGACCAGGGCATAATTAACGCCCAAAAGTAGCAGACTTATGTGTGCATACGACCATTGAGAGAAGAAGATTAAATGAACGTTGTTGCATGCTATAATTAAGGATAGACATGTAGCCTATAGCTAGAGCACAAGTTGGTGCATTGGTCAATCAATATAGATTTGCTTAAAGGCTAAATGCATTGGAAGTGTAGATGTACACTTTTTGTTTTTGAGCCGATGTACATTCTTTGTTGCAAGACCGAGGGAGTACACGTGCATGCACTCACATACACAGCCAGGGTGGTTCGTGCACAAGGGCTGGACTCCTGTCGCGCCTGCATAAAGTTTTGTTTAACTGATTTCTTTGCTCTGTCAACTGAACGGTGGGGCCCAGAAACCAGGTGCAATTTAACCAGTCAACAAAGTGCCACATCGACTATGTGGCCGGTCAGTAGAGTGCAATACGATGCTCTACGATGAGCTAGTGATAGTATAATCACTACAAAACTATATAGTGACCTGCGACCTCTTGAGCTTGCGTTGGTTTTCCCTTGAAGAGGAAAGGGCGATGCAGCAAAGTAGCATAAGTATTTCCCTCAGTTTTAAGAACCAAGGTATCAATCCAGTAGGAGACGACGCACAAGACACTGAATACCTGCACAAACAATCAAGAACTTGCAACCAATGCGATAAAGGGGTTGTCAATCCCTTCATGGTCACTCACAAAAGTGAGATTTGATAGAGATAGTAAAGTAATATTTTTGGTATTTTTGGTATACAGATTGGAAAGTAAAGATTGCAAAATAGTAGATTGGAAACATGCAAGATGTAAACGAGATTCACTAATATGGAAAAGATATGCAATATAATGGAAAAGAGACCCGGGGGCCGTAGGTTTCACTAGTGGCTTCTCTCGAGATAGCATGTATTATGGTGGATGAACAAATTACCGTCGAGCAATTGATAGAAAAGCGCATAATTATGACGACATCTAAGGAAATGATCATGAATATAGGCATCATGTCCGTGTAAAGTAGACCGACTCTTGCCTGCATCTACTACTATTACTCCACACATCGACCGCTATCCAGCATGCATCTAGAGTATTAAGTTCATAAGAACGGAGTAACACATTAAGCAAGATGACATGATGTAGAGGGATAAATTCAAGTAATATGATATAAACCCCATCTTTTTATCCTCGACGGCAACAATACAATACGTGCATTGCTACCCCTACTGTCACTGGGAAAGGACACCGCACGATTGAACCGAAAGCTAAGCACTTCTCCCATGGCAATAAAGATCAATCTAATAGGCCAAACTAAACCGATAATTCGAAGAGACTTGCAAAGATATCAAATCATTCATATAAGAATTCAGAGAAGAACCAAATAATATTCATAGATAATCTTGATCATAAATCCATAATTCATCGAATCTCGGCAAACACACCGCAAAAGAATATTACATCAAATAGATCTCCAAGAACATCGAGGAGAACTTTGTATTCAGAATCAAAGAGAGAGAAGAAGCCATCTAGCTAATAACTATGGACCCAAAGGTGTGTGGTAAGCTACTCACGCTTCATTGAAGAGGTAAGGGTGTTGATGTAAAAGCCCTCCGTGATCGATTCCCCCTCCGGAAGAACGCCAGAAAAGGCCCCAAGATGGGATCTCACGTGTACAGAGGTTGTGGCGGTGGAGAAGTGGTCGGTGGAGCTACGAGGGGCCCACGAGGGTGGGGGGCACGCCTACCCCCTAGGCGCACCCTCCTGCCTCGTGGACGCCTTGTTGCATCTCCGACTTCATCTCCAAGTCTTCTGGTTTGCTTTCGGTCTAAGAAAGATCACCGCGAAGGTTTCATTCCGTTTGGACTCCGTTTGGTATTCCTTTTCTGCAAAACTCTAAAATAGGCAAAAAAACAGAAATTGGCACTGGGCCCTCGGTTAATAGACTAGTCCCAAAAATAATATAAAGAGCATATTAAAGCCCATTAAACATCCAAAACAGATAATATAATAGCATGGAACAATAAAAAATTATAGATACCTTGGAGACGTATCAAGCATCCCCAAGCTTAATTCCTGCTCGTCCTCGAGTAGGTAAATGATAAAAACAGAATTTTTGATGTGGAATGCTGCCTAACATATTTATCAATGTAATTTTCTTTATTGTCGCATGAATGTTCAGATTCGAAAGATTCAAGACAAAAGTATAATATTGACATAAAAATAATAATACTTCAAGCATACTAACAAAGCAATCATGTCTTCTCAAAATAACATGGCCAAAGAAAGCTATCCCTACAAAATCTTATAGTCTGGTTATGCTCTATCTTCATCGCACAAAGTATTTAATCATGCACAACCCCGATGACAAGCCAAGCAATTGTTTCATACTTTTGATATTCTCAAACTTTTTCAATCTTTATGCAATACATGAGCGTGAGCCATGGACTATAGGTGGAATAGAATGGTGGTTGTGGAGAAGACAAAAAGGGAGGAGATAGTCTCACATCAACTTGGCGTATCGACGGGCTATGGAGATTCCCATCAATAGATATCAATGTGATTGAGTAGCGGTTGCCATGCAACGGATGCACTAGAGCTATAAGTGTATGAAAGCTCAAAAAGAAACTAAGTGGGTGTGCATCCAACTTGCTTGCCCACTAGTATATGAAAGTGACAACATAGGAGACTCTCTATCATGAAGATCATGGTGCTACTTTGAAGCACACGTGTGGAAAAATGATAGTAGCATTGCCCCTTCTTTTTTTTCTCTCATTTTTTTATTTGGGCCTTTTCTCTTTTTTATGGCCTCTTTTTTTCGTCCTGAGTCTCATCCCAAGTTGTGAGGGAATCACAGTCTCTATCATCCTTTCCTCACTTGGACAATGCTCTAATAATGAAGATCATCACACTTTTATTTACTTACAACTCAAGAATTACAACTTCAATACTTAGAACAAAATATGACTCTATGTGAATGCCTTCGGCGGTGTACCGGGATGTGCAATGATTCAAGAGTGACATGTATGAAAAATTATGAACGGTGGCTTTGCCACAAATACGATGTCAAGTACATGATCATGCAAAGAAATATGAGAATGATGGAACGTTTCATAGTAAACGGAACGGTGGAAAGTTTCATGGCAATATATCTCGGAATGGCTATGGAAATGCCATAATAGGTAGGTATGGTGGCCATTTTGAGGAAGGTATATGGTGTGTTTATGGTAGCGGTGAAAGTTGCACGGGACTAGAGAGGCTAGCATTGGTGGAAGGGTGAGAGTGCGTATAATCCATGGACTCAACAATAGTCATAAAGAATTCACATACTTATTGCAAAAATATATTAGTTATCGAAATGAAGTACTACGCGCATGCTCCTAGGGGGATAGATTGGTAGGAGAAGACCATCGCTCGTCCCCGGCCGCCACTCATAAGGAAGACAATTAATAAATAAATCATGCTCCAACTTCATCGCATAATAGTTCACCAACGTGCATGCTACGGGAATCACAAACTTTAACACAAGTATATCTCAAATTCACAACTACTCTACTAGCATGACTCTAATATCACCATCTTCATATCTCAAAACAATCATAAAGAATCAAACTTCTCATAGTATTCAATGCACTTTATATGAAAGTTTTTATTATACCCATCTTGGAAGCCCGTCATATTAAGACTAATTTTATAACCAAAGCAAACTACCATGCTGTTCTAAAAGACTCTCAAAGTATATAAGTGAACCTTGAGAGATCAACAATTTCTATAAAATAAAGCCACCGCCGTGCTCTAAAAAGATATAAGTTAAGCACTAGAGCAATATTGTCTAGCTCAAAAGATATAAGTGAAGCACATAGAGTATTCTAATAAATCACGATTCATGCGTGTCTCTCCCAAAAGGTGTGTACAGCAAGGATTATTGTGGTAAACTAAAAAGCAAAGACTCAAATCATACAAGACGCTCCAAGCAAAACACATATCATGTGGTGAATAAAAATATAGCCTCAAGTAAAGTTACCGATAGACGAAGACGAAAGAGGGGATGCCTTCCGGGGCATCCCCAAGCTTAGGATTTTGGTTGTCGTTGAATTTTCCCTTGGGGTTCCTTGGTCATCCCCAAGCTTAGGATATTGCCACTCCTTATTCCAAAATCCGTCAAATCTTTACCCAAAACTTGAAAACTTCACAACACAAAACTTCAACATAAAATCTCATGAGCTCCGTTAGTATAAGAAAATAAACCACCACTTTAAGGTACTACAGTTAACTCATTATTTATTTATATTGGTGTTAAACCTACTTTATTCCAACTTCTCTACGGTTCATACCCCCCGAAACTACTCATAGATTCATCAAAATAAGCAAACAACACACGAAAAACAAATGTGTGAAAAACAGAATAGTCTGTAGCAATCTGTAACTTTAGAATACTTCTGTAACTCCAAAAATTCTGAAATAAGTTGGTGTACTTGAGAAATTTGTCTATTAATCTTCTGCAAAAACAATCAACCTAAAAGCACTGTTCTGTAAAAAATGACAGCTATTTTCGTGAGCGCAAAAGTTTCTGTTTTTACAGCAAGATCGCAAAGACTTCACCCAAGTCTTCCCAAAGGTTCTACTTGGCACAAACACTAATTAAAACATAAAACAACATCTAAACAGAGTCTAGATGAATTATTTATTACTAAACAGGAGCAAAAAGCAAAGAACAAAAATAAAATTGGGTTGCCTCCCAATAAGCGCTATCGTTTAACGCCCCTCGCTAGGCATAAAAACAAGAATAGATCGGTATTGCCATCTTCGGCTTGCAATTCTTCAATTGAATATGTATAACCCTTATAAGGTTCTTTGGTACTGTCAATGATGAAACTCCTAGGCAATAAATCGAGAAATTCATTTGTGGCAAAAGGTTCCTCAATGATATCGAAAAAATTGGGGTGAACACTTATTGATTTGAGATCTTCATTTTCCTTACTAGAAGATTCACCCTTATTCTTAGGAACGTAAATAAACTTGGCAACTTTGGCAGGAGGAGGATCCGAGGTATTTTTAACTGTAGAAAAAGTGGAACTCAAGTTGGTAATAATATCTTCAAGTTTATCAATTCTATTAGAATCCTGATCTATCTTTTCATTAACTATGGGTTATTATTCCCTAAGATTCTTTAGAGTAACTCCTACCTTTGATCCATATTGAGTAATTTGATTATGAATCCTTTTATCCAAGTTTTCAATTAAATCTACAGTAGCAATTTTATTTTCAATAATATCAAGCCTTTGCATCACATGTTCCAAGGTTAAAATGGTTCCATTGACCAAAAGAGGTGGTGGGCCTAACAAATCTATCATGGCATTATAGGAATCAAAAGTATGTCTTCCCAAGAAATTCCCTCCAGTAATGGTGTCAAGAACATATCTATTCCAAGGAGTAATGCCTACATAAAAATTGTGAAGAGGAACAGAAGTTGATTTCGTTCTAGTAGATCTATTTTGAGCATTGCAAATTCTATACCAAACATCTTTTAGATTTTCTTCCTCCCTTTGTTTAAAATTGGGAACTTCATTATCGGGAGTACTGACGACGACAGGAGTACTAGCCATGAGGGCGAACAAACGATCTAACACACGAACTAGCAAGAAGCAAAAAAAAGAGACGAACAGAAGAGGGGCGAAGAAAAGGAAAACATTTTCGAAAATCATTTTAGAAGTGGGGGAGAGGAAAACGAGAGGCGAATGTCAAATAATGTAATGCAAGGGAGAAGAGTTGATGATGGGTACTTGGTATGGCTTGACTTGGCATATATCTCCCCGGCAACAGCGCCAGAAATCCTTCTAGCTACCTCTTGAGCTTGTGTTGGTTTTCCCTTGAAGAGGAAAGCGTGATGCGGCAAAGTAGCATAAGTATTTCCTTCAGTTTTGAGAAACAAGTATCACTCAAGTAGGTGACGATGCAAAAGTCATCGTATTCCTGCACAAACAATCAAGAACTTGGAACCAACGCAATAAAGGGGTTGTCAACCCCTTCACGGTCACTCGCAAAAGTGAGATCTGATAGAGATAGTAAAGTAATATTTTGGTATTTTTGATATATAGATTGGAAAGTAAAGATTGCAAAATAGTAGATTGGAAACTAGCAAGATGTAAACGAGATTCACTAATATGGAAAAGAGATGCAATATAATGGAAAAGAGACCCGGGGGTCATAGGTTTCACTAGTGGCTTCTCTCGAGATAGCATGAATTACGGTGGGTGAACAAATTACTGCCGAGCAAAGCGCATAGTTATAAGAATATCTAGGCAATGATCATGAATATAGGCATCACGTCCGTGTCAAGTAGACCAAAACGATTCTGCATCTACTACTATTACTCCACACATCAACCGCTATCCAGCATGCATCTAGAGTATTAGGTCCATAAGAACAGAGTAACACATTAAGCAAGATGACATGATGTAGAGGGATAAACTCAAGCAATATGATATAAACCCCATCTTTTTATCCTCGATGGCAACAATACAATATGTGCCTTGTTGCCCCTACTGTCACTGGGAAAGGACACCGCAAGATTGAACCCAAAGCTAAGCACTTTGTATTGAGAATCAAAGATAGAGAAGAAGCCATCTAGCTAATAACTATGGATCCAAAAGTATGTGGTAAACTACTCACGCTTCATCGAAGAGGTAATGGTGTTGATATAGAAACCCTCCATGATCGATTCCCCCTTCGGCAGATCACCAGAAAAGGCCCCAAGATGGGATCTCATGGGTATAGAAGGTTGCGGCAGTGGAAAAGTGGTTTCGTGGCTCCCCCTGATGTTTTTAGGGTATAAGAGTATATATAGGCGAAAGAACTAGGTCGGTGGAGCTACGAGGGGGTCACAAGGGTGGGGGCGTGCCTACCCCCTGGGCATGCCCTCCTGCCTCGTGGACGCCTCGTTGCGTCTCCGACTTCATCTCCAAGTCTTCTAGTTTGCTTTCGGTCCAAGAAAGATCATCGCGAAGGTTTCATTTTGTTTGGACTCCGTTTGGTATTCCTTTTCTGCAAAACTCTAAAATAGCCAAAAAAACAGAAACTGGCACTGGGTCCTCGGTTAATAGGTTAGTCCCAAAAATACTATAAAAGAGGATATTAAAGCCCGTTAAACATCCAAAACAGATAATATAATAGCATGGAACAATAAAAAATTATAGATACGTTGGAGACGTATCATGACCGTAAAGAGCGTACTGCTACATACGTTGACCGCCAGTGTATTTTTCTTGTTTCAAATTAAGTCGTATTAACCGGAAAGGACGTAGTATGTACTAGTACTGCTTTGATGTGTCCCGTCAACTCGCTGAACGAGGAGAAGCTTGCTTACTACTCCCTCTCCCTCGCCCACGCACGCGGTGGCTCGCAGGACGAGGAGAGGGTTTTGACGCGGTTTTGACTAAGCACCCTCTCCCTCTCCCTCGCCCTCGCCCTCGCGGTGGACGTGCAGCAGTTCAATCCGTGTCTGATTGCCAGAAGCATATTGTACTGTAGTATCATCATTGTTGGACCTTCCGAAGAGGCCAAGAGCCAAGTGCAAGGTTCACACGAGTATGAACTGTTGAACCTTCCGAAGAGGCAAAGAGCCAAGCACAAGGTTTTATAGGAGTAGTCGTCCTAGTAGGAGTACTACAACTATAGAAAACGATGCTACTGTATGATGCCGCCATGTCACCTATATCCAAAGCTGTGCCACCTTTTTTTTTTCTCAAAGAGCATGTTGTAGCCCGTGCAACAACCACACAAGTTGCACGTACACATAACACATTTACTAGTAATAAATTCTAATGGACAAATGCCAGTATGCCACACAAGTTCATCTCCACTTCATGTGATAAATTTGTGCACGACTAGTCTACATATATTCACAACGCTACCGTTCACAATTTACCATACTCCACTAACACGTTATAGATGGTCTACATGTCCTCCTCCAGGTTCCAGTCCTAGGTGTTCTTCATGGATGGCATGATCCATAGTGGTGGGCAACGGGAATCATTGTCGCAACTTTCTAGTCAGGTTCCACACAATGGAGACTCATCCAAGCTGAAGCGGCATAAATCAGGGATAGCGTGTCCCAGCATGTCGGTCATCCGGTGGTGTGCACTGAAGACACAACCATGCTTCATGAACGACAGGCCTTCGGTGTCGTGCACGGAAGGTGGCATCCGCTTCACAATGGGGTAGTTGTCCCCACTGAAAAGAGAGTACTCTCCAAGAGTGTTCCTCGGCACCCACATAGCATAATGGGGGTCAAACTCGGCGCCGTTCATCTTGTACATGTGGCATCTCAGATCTGGACACATGGTGACATACATAGTCAATGTCCATGCATAATAATGTTGTGCTCAAATATGGCGGTCAGTAATACTGTCCCGCAAATAGTACTACTCCGGTATAGAGGAAGTAAAACAACCGGCTTGTTATATATAGCCACTCTTGGCTACATGGATGAGGTAGTAAGACATGGAAAAACAAAAAATGGTGGGAGCTAGTGGGTTCAAGTCTTCAAGGGCCTAGCTAGCTATACACGTCCTCTAAGATAAAAAGTACTCCTACTAGTACTTGTAAGCAGTACAATAATGAAAGAGAAGGTGAGAAGGTTAAAAAGAAGGTTAAAAAAATATAATAACAAATTGTACTACTAGTACAGTAAACATGTCCCAGTCAAGAAAAGAAAATAACTAACAAGTACTACTCTACTACTCTAACACACAACAATGAGAAAATGGAATACCTGGGTAGATGGTGACGGTCCGATCGTGGTAGATTGTGTGACCATGTTGCACATCAGTGGTACCATGGGTAACGTCTGCTAAGATCATTGATCCCAATATGCCAAAGTCAGCTACAAGGTTCCAGGTTAGACCGAATCGCGGATGCTGCTACCTCTTGAGCACTGCGTTGGATTTCCCCGAAGAGGAGAGGATGATGCAGCAAAGTAGCGTAAGTATTTCCCTCAGTTTTTGAGAACCAAGGTATCAATCCAGTAGGAGACTAGGCACAAGTCCCTCGTACCTACACAAAACGATAGCAACTCGCAACCAACGCTTAGGGGTTGTCAATCCCTTCACGGTCACTTACGAGAGTGAGATCTGATAGAGATAATATTTTTGGTATTTTTGATAGATAGATGCAAAGTAGAAGTCAAGGCAAAGTAAAAACAAAGCAAGTAAATAAAGTGATATAGATTGATATGATGAGAATAGACCCGGGGGCCATAGGTTTCACTAGTGGCTTCTCTCAAGAGCATAGATATTCTATGGTGGGTGAACAAATTACTGTTGAGCAATTGACAGAACTGAGCATAGTTATGAGTATATCTAGGCAATGATCATGTATATAGGCATCACGTCCAAAACAAGTAGATCGAAACGATTCTGCATCTACTACTATTACTCCACTCATCGACCGCTATCCAGCATGCATCTAGAGTATTAAGTTAAAAACAGAGTAACGCCGTAAGCAAGATGACAAGATGTAGAGGGATAAATTCATGCAATATGATAAAAAACCCATCTTGTTATCCTCGATGGCAACAATACAATACGTGCCTTGCTGCCCCTTCTGTCACTGGGTAAGGACACCGCAAGATTGAACCCAAAGCTAAGCACTTCTCCCATTGCAAGAACTACCAATCTAGTTGGCCAAACCAAAAAGGATAATTCGAAGAGACTTGCAAAGATAACTCAATCATACATAAAAGAATTCAGAGAAGAATCAAATATTTTCCATAGATAATACTGGATCATAAACCCACAATTCATCGGTCTCAACAAACACACCGTAAAAAGAAGATTACATCGAATAGATCTCCACGAGAGAGGGGGAGAACATTGTATTGAGATCCAAAAAGAGAGAAGAAGCCATCTAGCTACTAGCTATGGACCCGAAGGTCTGAAGTAAACTACTCACACTTCATCGGAGGGGCTATGGTGATGATGTAGAAGCCCTCCATGGTGGATGCCCCCTCCGGCGGAGCTCCAGAACAGGCCCCAAGATGGGATCTCATGGATACAGAAGGTTTCGGCGGTGGAATTAGGTTTTTGGCTCCTGTTCTGATCGTTCGGGGATACATAGGTATATATAGTAGGAAGGAGTACGTCGGTGGAGCTCCGAGGGGCCCACGAGGTAGGAGGGCACGCCCAGGGGGGGCGCCCTCCACCCTCGTGACCTCCTTGGGCACTACTTGGAGTAGGGTCTGAGTCTCCTGGATCATGTTCGGTTGGAAAATCAAGATCCCGAAGGTTTCATTTCGTTTGGACTCCGTTTGATATTCTGTTTCTTCGAAATACTGAAAAAGGCAAAAAACAACAATTCTGGGCTGGGCCTCTGGTTAATAGGTTAGTCCCAAAAGTAATATAAAAGTGGAAAATAAAGCCCAATATAGTCCAAAACAGTAGATAAAGTAGCATGGAGCAATCAAAAATTATAGATACGTTGGAGACGTATCAGGCATCCCCAAGCTTAATTCCTGCTCGTCCTCGAGTAGGTAAATGATAAAAAAGAATTTTTGATGCAGAGTGATACTTTGGCATAATTTCAATGTAAATCTTCTTAATTGTGATATGAATATTCAGATCTGAAAGATTCAAGAAAAAAGTTCATATTGACACAAAAATAATAATACTTCAAGCATACTAATCAAAGCAATCATGTCTTCTCAAAATAACATGGCAAAAGAAAGTTCATCCCTACAAAATCATATAGTTAGGCTATGCTTCATTTTCGTCACACAAAGATGTTCCCAACTTCTATACCCCCGATGGCAAGCCAAGCAATTGTTTCATACTTAAATAATCTCAAACTTTTTCAACCTTCACGCAATACATGAGCGTGAGCCATGGATATAGCACTATGGGTGGAATAGGATATGATGATGGGGATTGTGTGGAGAAGACAAAAAAGGAGAAGGTATCACATCAACTAGGCATATCAACGGGCTATGGAGATGCCCATCAATAGATATCGATGTGAGTGAGTAGGGATTGCCATGCAACGGATGCACTAGAGCTATGAATGCTCAACAAAAGAAAACTAGTGGGTGTGCATCCAACTCGCTTGCTCACGAAGACCTAGGGCATTTGAGGAAGCCCATCGTAGGAATATACAAGCCAAGTTCTATAATGAAAAATTCCCACTAGTATGAAAAGACAACTTATGAGACTCACTACATGAGGAACAAGGTGCTACTTTCAAGCACAATATATGAGACTCACCACATGAAGAACAAGGTGCTACTTTGAAGCACAAGTGTGGAAAAAGAGATAGTAGCATTGCCCTTTCTTTTTTTTCTTTTTTTTAGGCCTTTCTTTTTTTTATTTTGGCCTTTCTCTTTTTTTATTTGGGCAATGTTCTAATAATGATGATGATCACACTTCTATTGATTACAACACAAGGATTACAACTCGAAACTTAGAACAAGATATGACTCTATATGAATGCCTCCGGCGGTGTACCGGGATGGTGCAATGAATCAAGAGTGACATGTATGGAAAATAATGCATGGTGGCTTTGCCACAAATACGATGTCAACTACAAGATCATGCAATGGCAATATTACAAAAGTAATGTATGTCATGATGATGATGGTGGAAGTTGCATGGCAATATATCTCGGAATGGCTATGGAAATGCCATGATAGGTAGGTATGGTGGCTGTTTTGAGGAAGATATAAGGAGGTTTATGTGTGATAGAGTATATCGTATCACGGGGTTTGGATGCACCGGCGAAATTTGCGCCAACTCTCAAGGTGAGAAAGGGCAATGCACGGTACCGAAGAGGCTAGCAAAGGCGGAAAGGTGAGAGTGCGTATAATCCATGGACTCAACATTAGTCAAAAGAACTCATATACTTATTGCAAAAATTTAGAAGTCATAAAAAATTCAAGTACTACGAGCATGCTCCTAGGGGGATAGATTGGTAGGAAAAGACCATCACTCGTCCCCGACCGCCACTCATAAGGATGCACAAGCCAGGTACACTTCATGTTTCAAATTTGTTACACAACTTTAACCATACGTGCATGCTACGGGACTTCCAAACTTCAACACAAGTATTTCTCAAATTCATAATCACCCAACTAGCACGACTTTGATATTATCACCTCCATATCTCAAAACAATTATCAAGCATCAAACTTATCTTAGTATTCAATTCACTCAAAAGAAAGTTTCACATATCTTGAATACCAAGTATATTAACATTAAGAAAAATTACCATGCTATTAGTGACACTCTCAAAATAATCTAAGTGAAGCATGAGAGATCAATAGTTTGTTTAAAACAAATCCACCACCGTGCTCTAAAAGATCTAAGTGAAGCACTAGAGCAAAACTTCACGCTCAAAAGATATAAGTGAAGCACTATGAGCAAAACTATCAAGCTCAAAAGATATAAGTGAAGCACATGGAGTATTCTAACAAATTCCAAATCATGTATGGCTCTCTCAAAAGATGTGTACAGAAAGGATTATTGTGGTAGACTAACAAGCAAAGACACAAATAATACAAGACGCTCCAAGCAAAACACATATCATGTTGGTGAATAAAAATATAGCTCCAAGTAAATTACCGATGGAAGTGGACGAAAGAGGGGATGCCTTCCGGGACATCCCCAAGCTTTGACTTTTTGGTGTCCCAGGATTATCTTGGGGGTGCCATGGGCATCCCCAAGATTAGTCTCTTGCCACTCCTTGTTCCATAATCCATCAAAAGAATTCACCCAAAACCTGAAAACTTCACAACACAAAACTCAACAGAAATCTCGTGAGCTCCGTTAGAGAGAGAAAACAAAAGACTACTTCAAGGTACTGTAATGAACTCATTCTTTATTTATATTGGTGTTAAACCTACTGTATTCCAACTTCTCTATGGTTTATAAACTAATTTACTAGCCATAGATTCATCAACATAAGCAAACAACACACGAAAAACAGAATCTGTCAAAAACAGAACAGTCTGTAGAAATCTGTAACTAACGCAAACTTCTGGAACTCTAAAAATTCTACACAAATAGGAAGTCCTGAATTTTTTTTATTGATCAGAAGCAAAAAGAATCAACGCAAAAGCACGTTCCTGTGATTTATCATAACTAAATTCGTGCGTGCAAAGTTTCTGTTTTTCAGCAGAATCAAATCAACTATCATCGTAGGTTATCCTATAGGTTCTACTTGGCACAAACACTAATTAAAACATAAAAACACATCCAAACAGAAGGTAGATGGATTATTTATTCCTAAAAAGAAGCAAAAACAAAAAACACAAAATAAAATTGGGTTGCCTCCCAACAAGCGCTATCGTTTAACGCCCCTAGCTAGGCATAAAAGCAAGGATAGATCTAGGTATTGCCATCTTTGGTAGGCAATCCATAAGTGGCTATCATGATAGATTCATATGGTAATTTTATTTTATTTCTAGGGAAGTGTTCCATACCCTTCTTTAAGGGAAATTGGAATCTAATATTCCCTTCCTTCATATCAATAATTGCACCAATCGTTCTAAGGAATGGTCTACCAAGAATAATAGGACATGAAGGATTGCAATCTATATCAAGAATGATAAAATCTACGGGAACATAATTCCTATTTGCAACAATAAGAACATCATTAATTCTTCCCATAGGTTTTTTAATAGTGGAATCTGCAAGATGCAATTTTGGAGAGCAATCATCAAAATCACGGAAATCTAGCAAATCACATAAAGTTTTGGGGATAGTAGAGACACTAGAACCCAAATCACACAAAGCATGAAACTCAAAATCTTTAATTTTAATTTTAATAGTAGGTTCCCATTCATCATAGAGTTTTCTAGGGACAGAAACTTTCAACTCAAGTTTTTCTTCATAAGATTGCATCAAAGCATTAACAATATGTTCGGTAAAGGCCTTATTTTGACTATAAGCATGAGGAGATTCTAGCACGGATTGCAACAAGGAAATACAACCAATCAAATAGCAATTTTCATAATTAAATTCCTTGAGATCCAAAATAGTGGGTTTAGCAACATCACGGTTTTCATTTATTTCAATCCCACTTTCATCAATTTCATCATCAAGATCTAGAAACTCCGAATTCTTAGAACGCCTTCTAGGTAAAGGAAGATCATATTCAGATTCATCAAGATTCATATTGAAAAACAAAGATTTAATGGGGGACACATCAATAACTTTTAGATCTTCATCTTGATTTTCATAGGCATTGGAAGAACACGCTTTAATAAAGGCATCTTTGGAAGCACGCATCCTAGCGGTTCTTTCCTTGCACTCATCAATGGAAATTCTCATGGCTTTGAGAGACTCATTGATATCATGCTTAGGAGGAATAGATCTAAGCTTTAAAGAATCAATTTCAAGAGAAATTCTATCAACATTCCTAGCCAAATCATCAACTTTAAGCAATATCTCTTCAAGGAAAGCATGAAAATTCTTTTGTGAAT
The DNA here is from genome assembly GCF_002162155.2 of Triticum dicoccoides. Taxonomy (NCBI): domain Eukaryota; kingdom Viridiplantae; phylum Streptophyta; class Magnoliopsida; order Poales; family Poaceae; genus Triticum; species Triticum dicoccoides. The sequence goes on from NC_041381.1 coordinate 200,219,277, forward strand.
TCATAAACTCTGTAACACTACTCTCAAATTCAGAGGGAATCTTATTAAAATTTCCATAAGAGTTATTGTAGGAATTTCCATAATTATTATAAGGATTACTAGGATAAGGCCTAGGATTAAAATTCCCTCTATAAGCGTTGTTTCCAAAACTATTCCTACCAACAAAATTCACATCCATAGATTCATTATTATTCTCAAGCAAAGTAGATAAAGGCATATCATTGGGACCAAGAGGAGTATTTTTAGGAGCAAACATCTTCATAAGTTCATCCATCTTTTCACTCAAAACATTGATTTCTTCTATAGCATGCACTTTCTTACTAGAAGATCTTTCGGTGTGCCATTGAGAATAATTAGCCATAATATTACCAAGCAATTTGGTAGCATCCCCTAACGTAATTTCCATAAAAGTTCCTCCCGCGGACGAATCTAAAAGATTTCTAGAAGCAAAATTCAATCCGGCATAAAATTTTTGTATGATCATCCATAAATTGAAACCATGAGTAGGGCAATTGCGAAGCATTAATTTCATTCTTTCCCAAGATTGGGCAACATGCTCATGATCAAGTTGTTTAAAATTCATAATATCGTTCCTAAGAGTGATAATCTTAGCGGGAGGAAAATACTTAGAGATAAAAGCATCTTTGCACTTGTTCCAAGAATCAATATTATTTTTAGGCAAAGATGAAAACCAAACTTTAGCACGATCTCTAAGTGAAAACGGAAATAACTTCAATTTGACAATATTGTTATCCGTATCTTTCTTCTTTTGCATATCACACAAATCAACAAAATTGTTTAGATGAGTAGCGACATCTTCACTAGGAAGGCCGGTGAATTGATCTTTCATAACAAGATTCAACAAAGCGGTATTGATTTCACAAGACTCATCATTATTAAGAGGAGCAATCGGAGTACTAAGGAAATCATTATTATTGGTATTCAAGAAATCACACAATTTGGTATTATCTTATGCCATGGCAACAAGTAATCCAACACACAAGCAAACAGAAAGGCAAAGGGAAAAAGGCAAACGGGAAGAGAGGAGGAGATTGGGAAAGAGAGGGCGAATAAAACGGCAAGGGTGAAGTGGGGGAGAGGAAAACGAGAGGCAAAAGGAAAATAATGTAATGCGAGAGATAGGGATTGCGATGGGTACTTGGTATGGTTGACTTGCTTGCGTGAGCCTCCCCGGCAACGGCGCCAGAAATTCTTCTTGCTACCTCTTGAGCACTGCGTTGGATTTCCCCGAAGAGGAGAGGATGATGCAGCAAAGTAGCGTAAGTATTTCCCTCAGTTTTTGAGAACCAAGGTATCAATCCAGTAGGAGACCAGGCACAAGTCCCTCGTACCTACACAAAACGATAGCAACTCGCAACCAATGCTTAGGGGTTGTCAATCCCTTCACGGTCACTTACGAGAGTGAGATCTGATAGAGATAATATTTTTGGTATTTTTTATAGATAGATGCAAAGTAAAAATAAAGCAAGTAAATAATGTGATATAGATTGATATGATGAGAATAGACCCGGGGGCCATAGGTTTCACTAGTGGCTTCTCTCAAGAGCATAGATATTCTACAGTGGGTGAACAAATTACTGTTGAGCAATTGACAGAACTGAGCATAGTTATGAGTATATCTAGGCAATGATCATGTATATAGGCATCACGTCCAAAACAAGTAGATCGAAACGATTCTGCATCTACTACTATTACTCCACTCATCGACCGCTATCCAGCATGCATCTAGAGTATTAAGTTAAAAACAGAGTAACACCGTAAGCAAGATGACATGATGTAGAGGGATAAATTCATGCAATATGATAAAAACCTCATCTTGTTATCCTTGATGGCAACAATACAATATGTGCCTTGCTGCCCCTTCTATCACTGGGTAAGGACACCGCAAGAGTGAACCCAAAGCTAAGCACTTCTCCCATTGTAAGAACTACCAATCTAGTTGGCCAAACCAAAAAGGATAATTCGAAGAGACTTGCAAAGATAACTCAATCATACATAAAAGAATTCAGAGAAGAATCAAATATTTTCCATATATAATACTGGATCATAAACCCACAATTCATCGGTCTCAACAAACACACCGTAAAAAGAAGATTACATCGAATAGATCTCCACGAGAGAGGGGGAGAACATTGTATTGAGATCCAAAAAGAGAGAAGAAGCCATCTAGCTACTAGCTATGGACCCGAAGGTCTAAAGTAAACTACTCACACTTCATCGGAGGGGCTATGGTGATGATGTAGAAGCCCTCCGTGGTGGATGCCCTCTCAGGCGGAGCTCCGGAACAGGCCCCAAGATGGGATCTCGTGGATACAGAAGGTTGCGGCGGTGGAATTAGTTTTTTGTCTCATGTTCTGATCATTCGGGGATACGTAGGTATATATAGGAGGAAGGAGTACGTCGGTGGAGCTCCGAGGGGCCCACGAGGTAGGGGCGCGCCCTCCACCCTCGTGACCTCCTCGGGCACTACTTGGAGTAGGGTCCAAGTCTCCCGGATCACGTTCGGATGGAAAATCACGATCCCGAAGGTTTCATTCTGTTTGGACTCTGTTTGATATTCTGTTTCTTCGAAATACTGAAAAAGGCAAAAAAACAGCAATTCTGGGCTGGGCCTCTGTCGGTGTAGTAGAGTAGGGGTACCCTAGTATCCCGAACTTGTGCACGAGCAGTTGCAGCGCCCCGCGGCAAGGCTTGCCGGGTGACCGCCAAGGTCCTCCGTGGTTCCTTTGGAGCCTTTCAAGAACAAAGTATTTAAGCTCAGGAGACAAGGCCCCGGCAAGAGGAGCTTGCCGGGAAGGCCAACCAAGGCATCTCAAGGAACTTACCACGACGCGCCACGCGTCCCGGCAAGGCCTGTTGAGCGACAAGCTTCCGGGCGCGACAAGACAACGACCGCGGCAAGGCGCTTGCCGCGGCAAGTAACCACCCTGTACCCGCGCTCTAGCACATCCACCAACATGTTGCCCTGGAGCCTTTCCAGGCACGCGTGGCAGGAGGCTGTGCAGCCAGCGGGGCGCGGTTGCATGCGACGCTGACAAGATCGCCATCGTGGCGAACGGTGGCGCCCCTGACGGTCCTTTTCTGCACTGTTTGGGCGACGCAAATGGGCATTCAATGCCTTTGTCCCCTGCCGTCAGGGTTAGGTAGGATACACTGTATAGGTAGCTGTACCAACCGCAACTCCTTTTTCGTTTTTACCCTTGTCTGCGTTGCCACATGTCGGTGACCCCTTGAGCATATAAAAGGAGGCCCATGCGCAACGTAGGGGGGGGGGGAACCCAGAAAATCACACACGCTCGGTCCCGTTAGCAGCCAGAGTGTACTGTAGCATTCAGCGCTCCCGAGCAAGAACGGAATACAATCAGACAAGCAGCAGTAGGAGTATTATCTCTCCGGAGAGCTCCGAAGCTGGGTAAACTGCTCGTGTGCTTTGCCTCGATCCGCTCTTCGTGCGATCTCCGCCCCCCGCCGAACCGAAAGGGGCTCGGTCCGCCGGTCCCATAGGTGTTCGTGGATCAGTTTCCCCGACATCTTTGGCGCGCCAGGTAGGGGGCGTTGAGATTGCGTGAACCTGATCCGGCGTTCGCACGAGCTAGATCTTCATTTTCTTCATCGACATGCCACTGAAGAAGAAGACTTCGGCGGCAGCTGCTCCGTCCACGTCGCTTCCACCACCGCCGGAGCAAACGGGTGGTGGAGTAGACGCCGGCGGAAGAACGGATGTCGACGAGGAAGCTCACGATGCTGCCAGGTCCAAGGACAAGGCTGCACAGACCTCGGCGTCCGTACATGTCCCACGCCCATCTCATGAGGCGCAGGACCGACAGCGTCATGGTACTCGCAGTACCATACGTTTGTTGGGCCAAGATCGAGCTGGTGGATCTCGGGGTGCTCAAGACCAGCATGCACGCCAACATGCTGGCACGAGCGAGACACAGTCGCCTGGACGGGATGCTGCTCCTTCTAACATAGTTAGAAGTCCGAGCATATCCCGCTCCTCGCACCGTTCGCCACTGCCGCCCACCAATCCAGCAGAAGCTTTGGCGCGAGCTCAACTGCTCCTGGATTACCCTCCAGCGGAAGACAAGATCGACCAATGGAGGGCCACCATTCAGAGTCTCATCGGCTTTGCCAACGGCGACACTCCGCGGCAGCTAACTGCATCGCAGTCGCGGCAGGACTGCCAGGCACGAGCCGGTGGCGACGAAACCGGTGGGGGTGCAACCACCATGCACTCTCCACCCCGAAGGCCAAGATCGCCGACTCGCTGGATCCACCTCGACAGCGACTCCACCGCATCGTCAGATCCACGAGCTCGTCGCGATCAGCGCCAAGTTGTTCACGAACGACAGCAAGAAGACGCTCGTACTCGCATCGAGCGCCGAAGAGAAGCGCGACGTCAATCCGACAAGCGCGCTGGGCCCTCTATTGACATGCATGCGCCAGGGGAATCAGGCGACTTGCCGTACGCGGTAGGTTGCCCTGCGTTCACTCGTGAGCTGCGGCAAGTCCAGTGGCCCAGCATGAAGAATTTCAAGCCAGATGTACCAAAGAAGTACGATGGCAAGTCGCATCCATCGGAGTTCCTCAGCATCTACACCATCACGGTGCAAGCTGCTGGGGGGCGGGACGACAAGATCCTTGCCAACTACTTCTCGCTGGTGCTCAAGCCCAATGTCAGATCCTGGCTCATGCACTTGCCGGACAACTCCATATCCTCCTGGGCTGACCTGTGCCATTAGTTTGTCGGCGCCTTTACAGGCGGCCACAAGCCTCATGGCCAAGAGAGCGATCTTCATCTGCTCGCCCAGAAGGAAGGAGAGCCCCTATGCAAGTACATTCAGAGATTCAGCCGTGTACAGCACAACATCCCAGATGTCCACCCTGTCACGGTAATCAGCGCGTTCCATCAGAACGTGCGGAACCACAGGATGCGGGAGGAGATGGCGATGTGCAAGATTAGAGACGTCAATGAGCTATATGCCCTGGCCGACAAGTGTGCACGTGCTGAGGAAGGGAGGAAACTCCCCGGAGAGAATACAGGAGCAGGAGGATCTAATAGTGAGGAGACTGCCCCGGGAAAGAAAAACCGATGGCGGAACAACAGGAAGAAGAAAGGCAAAGAGGTGCTGGTTGTTGAGTAGTCCGGCAAGAAACCCAAAGCTGGTAGCTCCGGCAAGGAGGTTGCCGCAGACGTGGCGGTCGCCGACAAGCAGGACGGCACCAACAAGCAGTACTGCAAGATCCACCGCACCAAGGGCCAGGACCTCCAGAGCTGCAAGAAGGTCGAGTTGCTTGTAGAGCAGCAAAAGGCTGAATACGAGCGGTGCGACAAGGAGAAAGCCCAGGAAGGTGCTGGAGGAGCCAGCAAGAAATGTCCCGGCCGAGGAGGACGCCGCGGCAAGGCTAAGCAGTGGCAAGGAGACAGACCTCCCCGCGGCCGCGACAAGGATGAAGATGACGACGATGATGAAGATATGGATGATGACGAGACCAACGAGCAGGAGTTCCAGAAAGCCACAGAGGTCCTGTGCGTTAACGGTGGTGCCTCTCTGCATACTTCACACCGCCAACTCAAGCAGTGGGTGCGGGAAGTCAATGCGGCAGAACCACCCGTCGAGTCACGCAGGCCTCTGAAATGGTCCAGCACGCCTATCATCTTTGATATTGAGGACCACCCTGATCGCATAACTACGGTCGGGTGCTTGCCGATGTTGGTTTCACCAACTATCCGCAACCTCAAGGTCACTAAGATGCTAGTTGACGGCGGGGCCGGCTTGAACCTGATCTCCTCCGCGGTACTCCAGAAACTCCAGATCCCTGATAGCGAGCTCGAAGAGACCGGCACATTCCAAGGAGTCAATCCGGGAAGGAGCAAGCCGAAGGGAAAGATCACGTTGCCGGTAACATTTGGCAGCGAGTTGAACTTCAGGACTGAGAGGGTCACTTTTGACGTTGCCGATTTTCCATTGCCTTACAATGGGATACTCGGCCGTCCAGCACTTGCCAAATTCATGGCAGCCTCTCACTATGCATACAACATACTGAAGATGCCAGGCCCGATAAGTGTCATCTCTATCCCTGGAGACAAAAAGGATGCTCTTATCTGCACCGACAAGATCTACCGGGAAGCAGCAGCCGCAGCAGGTCACAAGTCACTTGCCGTTGAAGCTCCCCGGGGGGAAGAAGAAGACCAAGTCCGGCAAGAGTTCTGATGCCCACTCCGGCAAGCGCACCTCTTCGGAGTGCTGCGCTACCGTCGAGGACGCACCATCGAGCTCCACCGGCAAGTGTAAGAAGACAATGGTAGCTCCACCAGAGACCAAGAAGGTGTCCGCCAAGGAGGACGGCACTGGTGGTACCTTCACCATCAGTGCCACTCTCGACCCTAAATAGGAAAGCGCGCTTGTTGCTTTCCTGCGGGCGAATGTCGACGTGTTTGCGTGGCAACCGTCTGACATCCCCGGTGTTCCCAGGAAAGTAATGGAGCACCATCTTGCCGTCTGTCCTCATGCGCGGCCCGTCAAGCAGAAAGTCAGAAAACAGGCAGTGGAACGCCAAGAATTCATCGCAGAAGAAATCAAGAAGTTGGAAGCAGCAGGCCTTGTCAGAGGAGTGCTCCATCTCACGTGGTTGGCCAATCCTGTAGTCGTGCGCAAGGAAAACGGGAAATGGAGGCTTTGTATCGACTTTACCGATGTTAATAAAGCTTGCCCCAAAGACCCATTTCCCTTGCCGCGCATCGACCAGATTGTCGACTCCACGGCCGGATGTGACTTGCTTTCATTTCTTGATGCATACTCAGGATACCATCAGATCTTCATGGCAGAAGAGGATGAGGAGAAGACCGCATTCATCACCCCATGTGGCACATACTGTTTCGTACGGATGCCATTCGGTTTAAAGAATGCTGGTTCAACATTTGCAAGGGTTGTCCATCATGCTTTTGAGCCACAAATGCACAGAAATGTGGAAGCCTACATGGATGACATAGTGGTCAAGAGCAAGGACAAAGCAACTCTGATTCAAGATTTAGACGAAACCTTTGCGAATCTGCGCAAGATCAACCTCAAGCTTAACCCCGAGAAGTGTGTGTTCGGAGTCCCCTCCGGCAAGCTTCTCGGGTTCTTCGTGTCTCAGCGGGGAATTAAAGCCAATCCCGACAAGATCAAGGCCATTGAGCAGATAGAAGCACCAAAGCGCGTCAAGGATGTACGAAGACTTTCCGGTTGCGTAGCTGCTCTCAGCAGGTTTATCTCTAGGTCTGCTGAGCGCGCTCTGCCATTTTTCAAAATATTGAAAAAGGCAGGACCAATGAAATGGACTCCGGAAGCGGAGGCTGCGCTGTAGGACTTAAAGAGATACCTGTCCTCCACTCCAACACTTGTCGCACCTAAGCCCCAAGAGAAGTTGCTGCTATATATAGCGGCAACCAATCAAGTGGTTAGTGCTGCGTTAGTGGCGGAGAGGGAGGCGGATGATGAGCCGGCAACCACGGCAAGTGCATCCAGCGACAAGCAAGGCACTTCACCGGCAAGCTCTGGTCCCGACAAAGAGGGATCTGCGCAGGCGCATGAGGAGATGCAGAAGAGAATGGTGCAGTGCCCAGTTTACTTTGTCAGTTCCCTTCTGCAGGGGGCTAGGTCAAGGTACTCTGGTGTGCAGAAATTGCTTTTCGGCCTTCTCATGGCCTCGAGAAAGCTGCGCCATTACTTCCAAGCACATGAGATCACAGTTGTCACTCGCTTTCCGTTGAAGAGGATACTGCAAAATCCAGAAGCAACAGGCAGGATTGTCGAGTGGGCACTAGAACTGTCAAGCTTTGGCCTCAAGTTTGAGAGCACTTCAACTATCCAAAGCAGAGCATTGTCAGAGTTCATAGCAGAGTGGACGCCAACACCAGACGAAGAAATTCCAGAAATGAGCATCCCCGTCAAGGAAGCAAGCAAAGAGTGGCTGATGTACTTTGACGGTGCCTTCTCGCTGCAAGGCGCCAGTGCGGGCGTGCTACTTGTTGCACCCACCGGAGAGCACCTCAAGTACGTAGTCCAGATGCACTTTCCCAAGGAGCAAGCAACGAACAATACTGCAGAGTATGAAGGTTTGCTTGCCGGTCTCAGGATCAAGAAGCTCATTGTCAGGGGTGACTCACAGCTTGTCGTCCGCCAAGTGAACAAGAGTTATCAGAGTCCGTTGATGGAAGCTTACATTGATGAAGTGAGGAAGCTAGAAGAGCACTTTGACGGCCTGCAGATGGAACATGTTCCAAGAGCTCAGAACGACATTGCTGATGGCCTGTCGAAGTGCGCCGCACTTAAGTTACCTGTGGAACCAGGAATCTTTGTGCTCAAGCTGACTCAACCATCCGTAACACCATCAACTGGACAGAGCGAGAAGAGGAAGCTGATTTTTGGTGACTATTTTCCGGCAGAGCTCCCCGAAGCCGCCGCCAAGAAAGTCCTCAAGATCAATGCCAAGGATGCTGAGGAGCAGTCTGCTCCGGCGAGCCCTAGGGTTTGTACCATTGAAGCAGACGCTCCCGACAAGTTTTGCTCCGGCAAGCTTGCCGGGGAACGTCAAGCTCCGGCTGAACCGCAGGTTCTGGCCGTAGAAGCGGATGTTCCCGCAGCAGCAGATGTGCCTTTAGTCCTTGTTGTCGAGCCGCAAGCTCCAGCATGGGCACAGCAGATTGTCCGTTTCCTTCAGACAGGAGAACTTCCCAAAGAGCAAGAAGAAGCGGAAAGAGTAGCCCGGCAGTCAAGTATGTACCAGTTTGTCGACAGCACACTATACAGAAGAAGACTCAACGGTGTGAAATTGAAGTGTATTCATCGGGAAGACGGACAAAAGCTGTTGGCAGAGATACATGGAGGCATATGTGGTCACCACATTGGCGCAAGAGCACTTGCCGGCAAAGCATTCCGGCAAGGTTTCTTTTGGCCGATAACCCTCCAGGATGCAACTGCACAAGTAACCAAGTGTGAAGCGTGCCAGTTCCATTCCAAGCAGATACACCAGCCAGCTCAAGCTCTCCAGACGATCCCTTTATCCTGGCCATTTTCGGTCTGGGGGCTCGGCATCCTCGGCCCTTTTCCCCGAGCTTTCGGGGGCTTTGAGTACTTGTACGTTACAATCGACAAGTTCACAAAGTGGCCGGAAGTGGAAGCAGTGAGGAAGGTGACAGCACAGTCAGCAGTCAAGTTCTTCAGGTCGATTGTTTGCCGTTTCGGGATACCTAACAGGATCATCACCGACAATGGCACGCAATTCACGAGCCGCACCTTCATGCAGTACGTCCAAGATCTTGGCGCCAAGGTCTGCTTCGCTTCTGTTGCTCATCCGAGAAGCAACGGTCAAGCGGAGAGGGCGAATGCTGAAGTGCTGCGCGGGCTCAAGACCAGAACTTTCGACAGGCTGCGCAAGTGCGGAAGGAACTGGATCGAGGAGCTGCCGGTGGTTCTTTGGTCGATCAGGACGACGCCAAATCGAGCCACTGGCCAGACACCTTTCACTCTAGTTTATGGAACGGAGGCAGTTCTCCCCACGGAACTCGTATACAGGTCACCTCGAGTGCTCGCTTATGACGAGCTTGAGCAAGAGCAGCTGCGACAAGACGACGCGCTGCTCCTTGAGGAAGACCGTCTTCAGGCTACTGTACGAGCTGCTCGATACCAGCAAGCTTTGCACCGCTACCATAGCCGCAAAGTTAATGCCAGAAGTTTCAAGGAAGGCGACCTTGTTCTTCGGCGCGTTCAGTCCGCCAAGAATTCCAACAAGTTGACGCCAAAGTGGGAAGGCCCTTATCGGGTGAAACAAGTCACTAGGCCTGGCGCTGTCCGCCTTGAGACCGAAGATGGCATTCCGGTGAACAACTCCTGGAACATTGAACATCTTCGTAAGTTTTACCCGTAGGGCGCGGTTGCCGGAACCTGTTCCGGCAACCACCTTTTGTACAAGTCTTGCCGATGTTGCATATAATCCTTTGTACAAAGCCGGGCGCAGTTCCCGTGCATAAGTAAAGCTCATGTGCTCCGCACATCTTGTCAATTTCATGCTTTCTACCTTATATTTGCATGCGTTATCTGACACTTTGTGCAGCACCTACTCTCGGTAAGCAATAACGAGCCATAAGGCTCCATGTCTTTATTTTCTCTTCTTTCTTTTTCTCAAAAAGGAAAGGAAGGTTCCCTCGCACACAAGTTTGCCAGGGGGAATGAAGAAGATAATGGTGTGGACCAGGCATCGTTCAAGGAAGTTTCGCCTTACCGGGAAGCAAACGACAGAAAAGCTAAGTTGCCAAAGTTTGAGCAATCAGTTTTAAATTTTTAAGTTATCTGCCTCGAACGACCGTACTTTGTATGGAAAACCTGTGCGCGGAGGAACCAACTCGTAGCTAGCTGCGCCCTTACTTTGTTTCGAGTCCGCTCAACAATTTAAGTGAGCTGCGACTAGTTGCGACAAGGTTTCTTGTCGGTAGCGGCACCGCCAGCAGGCTGCTGACGCCCCGCACTCCGCGCTCGCAGCTAAGGTGCCTGTGCCGGCAAGTTCCCTAAAAGCGTAGGGCAAAAACATACAAAGGAAGGAATCAAGTAAAGGGAATAACATAGCAAATCTCTACCCAAAATAGAGTTATATTACAAGATAGCTTGTCGCAGCTCTAATAGATTGTTCTCATGACATGACCAACAACGACAAAGAGAAAAAGAAAACGGGCGGCCTAATCTATGCGATCGCCCTCAACCCTCTTGGTTCCGCTCACCTTGTCCACAATGGGTGCGACAAGGGCCTTGAGCGCTTCCAGATCAGCATCCGGCGGCAAGGACTTGAGGACGTTGGTGAAGTTGAGGCCTGGGTTGCGGAAGGCCACCTTCATCAGCACCTTCTGGAGAGCTCCTGTGCAGATCTTGCGCGACTCGTCGGCCAGCTGCTTTGGGATCTTCTCCCGGAGTCGCTGGAGGGCCGTCGCCACGCCTTTGAAGAACAAGCTGAGCTTGGCGCTGGGTTGGAGGTGCTCGTCGGAGGAGTACCCGAGCTCCTCCATCCCCAGCTGCGCCAGCTCCCCGTCGATGGCGGCGGCAAGATCCACCAGACCCTCAGTCCAGTGCTCCACAGTCTCCCTGAAGGCATCATGGGCGGCAGCAGCATTCGCCAGCAGCGCCTCGTCGGCCTTGATCTTCTCCGACAAGGCCACCTCCCGCTCCCTGGCGCCGTCCAGCGTGTGAGTCAAAGTGGCCAGCTTCAACTCGAGATCCGCATTGGAATCCTTGGCGGCGCTGAGCTCCTTGCTCCTCTCAGCGAGAAGACCCTGTAGCTCACCATGAGTGGCAGCATCCTTCTCGCGCTCACGCTTGAGCGCGGCAAGCTCCTCGCCGCTCGCCTCCAGCTCCTTCTTGGCGGGCTCGGCAGCTGCGGCAGCATCTTTCGCTTCCTTGAGAGCCCCGCCAATCGATTGCTCACGCGCGACGAGCTCTTCCTCTTGGCTGTCAAGGTTGACCTTGCGCTGCGCCAACTCTCCTTCCTGCGCAAATAGATTTTCAGCGACGAGCCGTTGCTTCTCTTCAACTTCAGCCTTCTCGAGGAGGAAAGCTTTCCGCTCCTCGAGAAGTTGCTCCCGCTCCTCCGTCAGGGACCGGAGAGTTTCCTGCCTCAGACCCTGGAGTTCCTCCGCGCGCTTCTCAATATCCACTCCCGCCTTCGCGACAAGCGCCTCTCGGGATGCTAGCTTGGCTTGTCGGGCGCGGTAGAGCGATAGTAGCTTCCGCAGCAGCCGCTCCTCCTCAGGCTCGTCACTGCTGCTGCTTGGCGCGTCGACCACCATCAGCCCAGCGGAGGCGAGCACCTCTCCATCCAAGGTTTCTCCCTCGACCGGCACCCTGGAGCTTGACGCCCAGGGGAGCTTGATGAAGATACCGTCGCCGGCCTTCAAGTAGGCGCCGGGCTGGGGCTCTTCGGAGCCTGGTGCTGCAGCATCGGCGGAGGGATCGGCGGTCGGCGTAGCGCCTGGCGCTCCTGCGGGCTCGGAGCCGTCAGTGCGATCGCCGGATCCCTCACCCGCTTCTGCGGCGGCAGCCTTGGCGGCCTCTTCACCAGCGGGATCATCAGCACCGGCCTCTTCTTCGGTGGCGGCGGCGTCGTCGTTGTTGCCGCGCGCGTTCTCCTCGCCGACGGCCTCTATCTCCATCGACTCCATGGCGGGTGGATCTGACGACCGAAGAGGGGAGAAAGGTCAAGCAAACACTCAAAAAGAAAATCGGAAGAAGAAGAACCCAAGGGAAGTTTTCGGGCAAAAGAGTTACGTGTGCTAGGATCTACAGTCGTGGTCTCAACCACCGGAGGATCACTGGCGCTGTCCCTTGCCGGAGAACTGCCCCTTGCCAGAGAGTTCTCCCTTGCCGGAGAACGCTCCCTTGCCAGGGAAGCCTCCCTTGGTGGTGTAGTCGAAGCAGATAGCACTTCGGGAGCGGCCTCCGGGTCCTCCTGGTGAGGCTGCTCTGCTCCTACACAAACCAACAGACAGATATCAGCAAAAGAAGAGCACCCATGCGCGCCTGACAGCATGAAATAAACCATATACTTACGTGGGGGGCTGCGCTGGGGGCTGCTTTGAGGAATGGTTGCCGGGTCCGACAAGGTGGTCTCAGACACGTCCTCTGCCGTCGTGGTGGGGTCGTCCTCGATGACAATCACCGGGGCCTTGGCTCTCTTCGCCGCTCTCTAGGCCAGAGTCCTGAAAAGGAACAGGTTCAGAGTAAAGCAAATCAGACACAAGACAAGACAACAAGAATTGAAGAACTACGAGGACAGCAAGGAATCTTACTCTTCTTCTTCCTCGTCGGAGCTGAGCGTGGAGATATCGAAGTCCGGCTCACCTCCGGTGCGACGAGGCGGAGGAGTAGGCTCCCTTGCCCGCTTGGCAGGAGCAGTAGCGGTGGGCCGAGAAGACCCCGCTCCAGTTGCCGCAGCGGCGTGAGGCGCTCCCGCGGCAACGGTGCTTTCCGCGGTAGAGCGTGTCGCGCGGCTCAGCGGCTGTTGACCTGTCTGTCGCTCCGCTACGTCCATGGCCTTGCGGAGACGCCTTCTTGGCGGGGCCGGGGGCTCCGCCTGCGGCAGGCTGTCTGAAGGCTCGGGCCCGACAAGCTCTTCCTCGCCGGGCTCGCTCGGCTCAGCTTCAGGCCTGGCAAGCTCTTCCTCGCCGGTGAACTCCTCTCACTCGGCAAGGCTTGCCGCCTCTGCTGCCTCAGCCTCCTCCACGGTGAACCCAAACACGCCCGCGGCAGCGGCTGCTGCCGCCTCTTCCAGCCTGGTGGCAATGCGCTGCATCTCCGCATCAGTGGTGTCGCGGGTGAGGCTCTTCTGCTCGTCGGCGCGGACCGGCACTTCTACCAAGCCATCGAAGAACTCCTGCACGATGGCGTCTGCCGGCTCTTGCCAAGTTGGAACGATTCCATGAGAGTCGCATAGCGGCATCATTGCGCGGATGCGGTCAAGCGAAGAATTGTTGCACAGCGGAACAACGTCCCGCGGCAACATGAATGGATGCTGAGGATCACGCTTGAACAGCTCCAGGAGCATCGCGTCCAGCTCCAGGACCGTGAAGCTGAAGTTGAGGCCCGGACGCAGCCTCATGATATCCGCCGAGTTCTGGAACTCCCAGGCGGGTCTCCCCCTCTCCTGCAGGGGGGCGATGCGGCGGCGAAGGAAATCTGCACCTACAGCGCCTACAGTGAGCCCGGCAAGCCTGAGGCGAAGGATGCGGGTGACGGCAATCTTCAGCCTATCATCTTCCGGGGCCACTTTACTCCAATCGTTGTCGCGTACTATTGGAGCTTGGCGCAGGGCAGTGAATGGCTGCGGGTTCTCCTCGACGATCCAGCACCACTCTGCTCTCCATTCATCCCACTTGCTGCGAAGCTCTCCCTCCAGATAGGCTTCCTTCTTGCCGACTCTCGAGATCCAAGCGATTCCGCCGGCAAGGGGCTCTCCTATCTCAACCCGGGGCATAAAGAAGTGGCGGAAGAGGGCTACATTTGGGTGGACTCCGACAAAGTTCTCGCACAGATGTGCAAAAACTGCCATGGTCAGAACGGCATTGGGGGTGAAGTCAAGGAGGCGGAACCCGTAGGTGTTCATGATGTCACAGAAGAATTCAGAGTAGGGCGGGCAGAGCCCACAGTAGAAGAACAGTGCGAAGAAGGGATACCCGTTCGGAGCCAATCTCGAAGCGGCAGCCGGGAGTACCTTCGTGCGTGGATGCGCTCGCGTCTCCGTCGACCAGAAGAGGTAGTAGTACTCCCTCAGCTCCTTTGCGTCAAGCTGAGGGGGGAAGACGACCCGCTCCTTCCGCAGTGCCGCAAGTCGCTGCACCTCGACCGATTTCATGCCCTTCCCCTTGTCGGCTTTCGAAGCCATGGCGGAGGTGGCGGGGGAGATCGACGGCGTTGGTGGCGCCGGCGGCAATGGGGGGCGGAGTGCTGCTCTCTTTCGGCTTTGAGAAGAAGGGGGGAGCGGCGGAGATTTTCGAGAATGGAGTAGCAACTGGCGAAGTGGGCGAACTGCCCCTGTTTCCCCTGCTTATAAAGAGGGAGGGGGCGGACGTTTCGCCCTTCCGAATAAAGAAACCACCCACGATCTCTCCCACGATGCCGCATTCAACGCGTGCCGTTCGGGGAGGACGCAGTGGATACGGAGTAAGATACGGCGTGACCCAGGCCGCGCGTGCCTGTGCCCTGCTTTGGGCCTGGCCCAACAGCGCTCGGCACCGTGTGTGGCCTAGGCCCGGGGGCTCCTGTCGGTGTACTAGAGTAGGGGTACCCTAGTATCCCGAACTTGTGCACGGGCAGTTGTAGCACCCCGCGGCAAGGCTTGTCGGGTGACCGCCAAGGTCCTCCGTGGTTCCTTTGGAGCCATTCAAGAACAAAGTATTTAAGCTCAGGAGACAAGGCCCCGGCAAGAGGAGCTTGCTGGGAAGGCCAACCAAGGCATCTCAAGGAACTTGCCGCGACGCACCACGCGTCCCGGCAAGGGCTGGTGAGCGACAAGATTCCGGGCGCGACAAGAAAACGATCGCGGCAAGGCGCTTGCCGCGGCAAGTAACCACCCTGTACCCGCGCTCCAGCACATCCACCAACGTGTCGCCCTGGAGCCTTTCCAGGCGCGCGTGGCAGGAGGCTGTGCAGCCAGCGGTGCGCGGTGGCATGCGACGCTGACAAGATCGCCATCGTGGCGAATGGTGGCGCCCTTGACGGTCCTTTTCTGCACTGTTTGGGCGATGCAGACGGGCATTCAATGCCTTTGTCCCCTGCCGTCAGGGTTAGGTAGGATACACTGTACAGGTAGCTGTACCAACCGCAACTCCTTTTTCGTTTTTACCCTTGTCTGCATTGCCACCTGTCGGTGACCCCTTGAGCATATAAAAGGAGGCCCATGCGCAACGTAGGGGGGGGGGAACCTAGAAAATCACACACGCTCGGTCCCGTTAGCAGCCAGAGTGTACTGTAGCATTCAACGCTCCCGAGCAAGAACGGAATATAATCAGACAAGCAGCAGTAGGAGTATTATCTCTCCGGAGAGCTCCGAAGCTGGGTAAACTGCTCGTGTGCTTCGCCTCGATCCGCTCTTCGTGCGATCTCCGCCCCCCGCCGAACCGAAAGGGGCTCGGTCCGCCGGTCCCATAGGTGTTCGTGGATCAGTTTCCCCGACAGCCTCCGGTTAATAGGTTAGTCCCAAAAGTAATATAAAAGTGGAAAATAAAGCCCAATATAGTCCAAAACAGTAGATAAAGTAGCATGGAGCAACCAAAATTATAGATACGTTGGAGACGTATCAGATGCAAATACATATCCAGGATCGACGATCTTATTTTGATCGGGGGATGACTGGTCCCTGCAAAATAATGGAGTTCCGTTAGGGATGCAAATGATGGTTTGTGCATTCTACTTGTAATCTCCCGTACTGTAGGATGGCAACGAAATGAAACAAGTCCCCTGGCTTGTCACTGCGAAGATGCGGCCTACATGGTGCACGGCATCTTCGAACATGTAGGGGTACAAATCTGCCGCGACCAACATGTGCCAGCCTCTGCTGTTACTGCCTCTTGTATGATTGGCAATCCTTATGTCAAACACCGTGATGGGATAGTAATCGTCGTAGCTGCGTCGCTTTGACGGCGGGTCTGCAATTGCTATCTTCTTCAATCTCATGTAGGCATGATCATACGTATTCAAGCCCAGCCAGTCCGGAAGGCCGATCCCAATGGTGGAGAAGGGATCTACGGGAACGGCCGCATGCTATGGATGTGGTGCAAAATGATGGTGGCATCCGGCCGGAGGTATGCAAGCCAATCTTCATTGGCACCGACCCAGACCTATATATAAGATGATGGGTAGCGGATAAATTATGGGATGGAAATGGAATAACTAAGTACTACATGATCAAACTCCATGACTGACCTGCTCATCGGAAAAAATCCGACTACCTCTCAACGTCGGCAACTCTAGCGGAGTCAACGTGCAACCATGGTCAGGGAGCAGTGTACTGTTCGAAGGATTGTCCCATAGAAGAACCTTCTCCTTGAGCACGCATGGAAGACCAACAAGCATGGCCTTTTTTCCCAAGTCTGTTTAAGCACCATCTTAAAAAGTTGGTGCAGGAAGCACCGAGTCTTGCAGCGATGAGGATGTCAGAGCGGCGTGCAATTTCTCCCAGAGGATCATCGTCCAAGATCTCCCAGCCCCGACGAGGAGGAGAACAGCCTAGAGAATCCGTGGGAGCAGCGATGAACTGCCTTCTCTTCAGGGGGAGGGGAACTGGCGAGGAGGAGATAAGAGCGTAGTAACCGCAAGGCCTCGTCCCTTCCAACTGTAGCTCCTCGATCGTTCTTTAGCGAAGGGGTGAGGCTATTATTTACTACATACTCGTACTGTAGTAGTACTACTTTCTCAACTAATAGTGCAATGTACTTGCTACATCTAGAGCTTGTGTTGGTTTTCCCTTGAAGAGGAAAAGGTGATGCAGCAAAGTAGCGTAAGTATTTGCATCAGTTTTGAGAACCAAGGTATCAGTCCATTAGGAGACGATGCACAAGTCACCGAATACCTGCACAAACAATCAAGAACCTTACAACAAACACGATAAAGGGGTTGTCAATTCCTTCACAGTCACTCAGAAAAGTGAGATCTGATAGAGATAGTAAATTAAATATTTTTGGTATTTTTGTTGTATAGATTGGAAAGTACAGATTGCAAAATAGTAAACGAGATTCAATAATATGGAAAAGAGATGCAATATTATGGAAAAGAGACCCGGGAGCCATAGGTTTCACTAGTGGCTTCTCTCGAGATAGCATGTATTACCGTGAATGAACAAATTACTGCCGAGCAATTGATAGAAAAGCGCATAATTATGAAGACACCTAAGGCAATGATCATGAACATAGGTATCACGTCCTTTTCAAGTAGACCGAAACGATTCTGCATCTACTACTATTACTCCACATATCGACCGCTATCCATCATGCATCTAGAGTATTAAGTTCATAAGAACGGAGTAACGCATTAAGCAAGATGACATGATGTAGAGGGATAAACTCAAGCAATATGATATAAACCCCATCTTTTTATCCTCGATGGCAACAATACAGTACGTGCCTTGCTGCCCCTACTATCACTGGGAAAGGACACCGCAAGATTGAACCCAAAGCTAAGCACTTCTCCCATGGCAAGAAAGATCAATCTAGTAGGCAAAACTAAACCGGTAATTCGAATAGACTTGCAAAGATATCAAATCATGCATATAAGAATTCAGAGAAGAACCAAATGATATTCATAGATAATCTTGTTCATAAATCCACAATTCATCGGATCTCGGCAAACACACTGCAAAAGAGTATTACATCGAATAGATCTCCAAGAACATCGAGGAGAACTATGGACCCGAAGGTGTGTGGTAAGCTACTCACGCTTCATCGGAGAGGCAATGGTGTTGATGTAGAAGCCCTCCGTGATCGAATCCCCCTCCGGCAGATCGCCGAAAAAGGCCCTAAAATGGAATCTCATGGGTACAGAAGGTTGCGGTGGTGGAAAAGTGGTTTTGTGGCTCCCCCTGATGTTTTAGGGTATAAGAGTATATATAGGCGAAAGAAGTACGTCGGTGCAGCTACGAGGGGCCCACGAGGGTGGCGGGCGTGCCCTTTTGCCAACTGGACGCCTCGTGGCGTCTCTGACTTCAAGTCCAAGTCTTCTGGGTTGCTTTCGGTCCATGAAAGATCATCGTGAAGGTTTCATTCCATTTGGTATTCCTTTTCTGCAAAACTCTAAAATAGGCAAAAAAAAATAGAAAGTAGCACTGGGCCTCCGGTTAATAGGTTAGTCCCAAAATAATATAAAAGAGCATATTAAAGCCCACTAAACATTTAAAACAGATAATAGAATAGCATGGAACAACCAAAAATTATAGATACGTTGGAGACATATCAAGCATCCCCAAGCTTAATTCATGCTCGTCCTCGAGTAGGTAAATGATAAAAAATAGAATTTTTGATGTGGAATGCTACCTAACATATTTTTCAATGTAATTTTCTTTATTGTGGCATGAATTTTCAGATCCGAAAGATTCAAGACAAAGGTTCAATATTGACATAAAAATAATAATACTTCAAGCATACTAACAAAGCAATCATGTCTTCTCAAAATAACATGGCAAAAGAAAGCTATCCTTACAAAATCATATAGTCTGGTTATGCTCTATCTTCATCACACAAAGTATTTAATCATGCACAACCCCGATGACAAGCCAATCAATTGTTTCATTCTTTTGATGTTCTCAAACTTTTTCAATCTTCACGCAATACATGAGCGTGAGCCATGGACATAGCACTATAGGTGGAATGGAATGGTGGTTGTGGATAAGACAAAAAGGAGAAGATAGTCTCACACAAATAGGCGTATCAACGGGCTATGGAGATGCCCATCAATAGATATCAATGTGAGTGAGTAGGGATTGCCATGCAACGGATGCACTAGAGCTATAAGTGTATGACAGCTCAACAAAAGAAACTAAGTGGGTGTGCATCCAACTTGCTTGCTCACGAAGACCTAGGGCACTTTTGAGGAAGCCCATCATTGGAATGTACAAGCTAAGTTCTATAATGAAAAATTCCCACTAGTATATGAAAGTGACAACATAGGAGACTCTCTATCATGAAGATCACGGTGCTACTTTGAAGCACAAGTGTGGTAAAAGGATAGTAGCATTGTCCCTTATCTCTTTTTCTCTCATTTTTTTATTTTTTTATTTTGGGCCTTTTCTCTTTTTTTATGGCCTTTTTTTATTTAGTCCGGAGTCTCATCCCGACTTGTGGGGGAATCATAGTCTCCATCATCCTTTCCTCACACGGGACAATGCTCAATCAATACTTAGAACAAAATATGACTCTATGTGAATGCCTCCGGTGGTGTACTGGGATGTGCAATGATTCAAGAGTGACATGTATGAAAAATTATGAAGGGTGGCTTTGCCACAAATACGATGTCAACTACATGATCATGCAACACAATATGACAATGATGAAGCGTGTCATAATAAACGAAATGGTGGAAAGTTGCATGGCAATATATCTAGGAATGGCTATGGAAATGCCATAATAGGTAGGTATGGTGGCTGTTTTGAGGAAGGTATATGGTGGCTCTATGGTACCGGCGAAAGTTGCGCGGTACTAGAGAGGCTAGCAAGGGTGGAAGGGTGAGAGTGCGTATAATCCATGGTCTCATCATTAGTCATAAAGAACTCACATACTTATTTCAAAAATTTATTAGTTATCAAAACAAAGTACTATGCGCATGCTCCTAGGGGGATAGATTGGTAGGACAAGACCATCACTCGTCCCCGACTGCCACTCATAAGGAAGACAAAATAAATCATGCTCCAACTTCATCACATAACGGTTCACCATACGTGCATGCTACGGGAATCACAAACTTTAACACAAGTATCTATCAAATTCACAACTAGTCTACTATCATGACTCTAATATCACCATCTTCATATCTCAAAACAATCATAAAGAATCAAACTTCTCATAGTATTCAATGCACTTTATATGAAAGTTTTTATTATACCCATCTTGGATGTCCATCATATTAGGACTAATTTTATAACCAAAGCAAATTACCATCCTGTTCTGAAAGACTCTCAAAATAATATAAGTGAAGCATGAGAGATCAACAATTTCTATAAAATAAAACCACCACCGTGCTCAGAAAGATATAAGTGAAGCACTAGAGCAATATTGTCTAGCTCAAAAGATATAAGTGAAGCACATAGAGTATTCTAATAAATTTCGATTCATGCATGTCTCTCCCAAAAGGTGTTTACAGAAAGTATGATTGTGGTAAACTAAAAAGCAAAGACTCAAATCATACAATATGCTCCAAGCAAAACATATATCATGTGGTGAATAAAAATATAGCCTCAAGTAAAGTTACCGATAGACGAAGACGAAAGAGGGGATGCCTTCTGGGGCATCCCCAAGCTTAGGCTTTTGGTTGTCCTTGAATTTTACCTTGGGGTGCCTTGGGCGTCCCCAAGATTAGTCTCTTTCCACTCCTTATTCCAAAATCCATCAAATCTTTACCCAAAACTTGAAAACTTCACAACACAAAACTTCAACAGAAAATCTCATGAGCTCCATCAGTATAAGAAAATAAACCACCACTTTAAGGTACTGTAATGAACTCACTATTTATTTATACTGGTGTTAAACCTACTGTATTCCAACTTCTCTGTGGTTCATATCCCCCGATAATACTCATAGATTCGTCAAAATAAGCAAACAACACACGAAAAAGAGAATCTGCCAAAAATAGAATAGTCTGTAGCAATCGGTAACTTTCGAATACTTATATAACTATAAAAATTCTGAAATAAATTGGTGTACGTGAGGAATTTTCTATTAATCATCTGCAAAAATAATCAACCTAAAAGCACTCTTCTGTAAAAAATGACAGCTATTCTCATGAGCGCAAAAGTTTCTGTTTTCTACAGCAAGATCGCAAAGACTTCACCCAAGTCTTCCCAAAGGTTCTACTTGGCACAAACACTAACTAAAACATAAAACCACATTTAAACTGAGGCTAGATGAATTATTTATTACTAAACACGAGCAAAAAGCAAATAACCAAAATAAAATTGGGTTGCCTCCCAACAAGCGCTATCGTTTAACGCCCCTAGCTAGGCATAAAAACACGAATAGATCTAGGTATTTCCATCTTTGGTATGCAATCCATAAGCGGCTCTCATAATAGATTCATAAGGCAATTTAATTTTCTTCCTAGGAAAGTGTTCCATTCCCTTCCTTAACGTAAATTGGAATCTAATATTTCCTTTTTCATATCAATAATTGCACCAATCGTTCTAAGGAATGGTCTACCAAGAATAAGAGGACATGTAGGATTGCAATCTATATCAAGAACAATGAAATCTACAGGCACATAATTACTATATGCAACAATAAGAACATCATTAATACTTCCCATAGGTTTCTTAATGGTGGAATCCACAAGATGCAAATTTAAAGAACAATCATCAAATTCACGGAAACCTAGCACATCACACAAAGTTTTTGGAATCGTGGAAACACTATCACCAAAATCACACAAAGCATAGCATTTATAATATTTAATCTTAATTTTAATAGTAATTTCCCACTCATCATAAAGTTTTCTAGAGATAGAAACTTCTAGTTCAGGCTTTTCTTCATAAGATTGCATCAAACAATCAACAATATGTTTAATAAAAGATTTATTTTGATTATAAGCATGAGGAGAATTTAACACGGATTGCAACAAGGAAATACAATCTATTAAAGAACAATTATCATAATTAAATTCCTTGAAACCCAAAATTGTGGGTTCATTGCTATTTAAAGTTTTGGCCTCTTCAATCCCACTTTTATCAATTTTTGCATCTAGATCTAAAAACTCCAAATCATTGGGACGCCTTTTAACTAAAGTTGACTCATCTCCAGTCCCATCTTTATTAAGATTCATATTGGAAAACAAATATTTAATAGGAGTCACATCAATCACTTTTAGATCTTCATCATTATTATCATGAAAACTAGAAGAACACGCTTTCACAAACCAATCTTTTTTAGCACGCATCCTAGTGGTTCTTTCTTTGCACTCATCAATGGAAATTGTCATGGCTTTGAGAGAGTCATTGATATCATGATTAGGTGGAATAGATCTAAGTTTCAAAGAATCAACATCAAGAGAAATTCTATCCATGTTCCTAGCCAACTCATCAATCTTAAGCAATTTTACTTCAATCAAAGCATTGAAATTCTTTTGCAAACTCATAAATTCTTTAACACTATTCTCAAAATCCGAGGGAAACTTATTAAAATTTCCATAAGAATTGTTGTAGGAATTACCATAATTATTAGAGGAATTACTAGGAAATGACATAGGATTAAAATTGCCTCTATACGCGTTGTTACCAAAATTGTTCCTACCAACAAAATTCACATCCATAGATTTATTATTATTCTAAATCAAAGTGGACAAAGGCATATCATTAGGATAATAAGAACACTTTTATTAGCAAACAATTTCATAAGTTCATCCATCTTTCCACTCAAAACATTAATCTCTTCAATCGCATGAATTTTTTACTAGTGGACCTTTCGGTGTGCCATTGAGAATAATTAAACATAATATTATCTAGGAGCTTAGTAGCTCCTCCAAAAGTGATTTCCATAAAAGTGCCTCCCTCGGCCCAATCTAAGAGATTTCTAGAAGAAAAATTCAATCTGGCATAATTTTTTTGTATAATCATCCACAAATTCAAACCATGTGTAGGGCAATTACGTATCATTAATTTCATCCTCTACCAAGATTGTGCAACATGCTCATGATAAAGTTGCTTAAAATTCATAATATCGTTCCTAAGGGAGATGATCTTATCGGGAGGAAAATACTTAGAGATAAAAGCGTCTTTGCACTTATTCCATGAATCAATACTATTTTTAGGCAAAGAAGAGAACCAAGTTTTAGCACGATCTCTAAGCGAAAACGGAAATAGCTTCAATTTAACAATATCATTATCCACATCTTTCTTCTTTTGCATGTCACACAAATCAACGAAGTTATTTAGATGGGTGGCGGCGTCTTCACTAGGAAGGCCAGAAAATTGATCTTTCATAACAAGATTCAACAAAGCGGTATTAATTTCACAAGATTCAACATCGGTAGTAGGAGCAATCGTAGTGCTAATAAAATCATTGTTGTTGGTATTGGAAAAGTCACACAATTTAGTATTATCTTGAGCCATCGTGACAAGCAATCAATCCAACACACAAGCACACAAGAAGCAAGCAAAAAGAGATGAACGAAAGAGGGGCGAAGAAAAGGCAAAGGTTTTCGAGAATCGTTTTAGAAGTGGGGGAGAGGAAAACGAAAGGCGAATGGCAAATAATGTAATGCGAGGGAGAAGAGTTTATGATGGGTACTTGGTATGGCTTGACTTGGCGTAGATCTCCCCAGCAACGGTGCCAGAAATCCTTCTTGCTACCTCTTGAGCTTGCGTTGGTTTTCCCTTGAAGAGTAAAGGGTGATGCAGCAAAGTAGCGTAAGTATTTCCCTTAGTTTTGAGAACCAAGGTATCAATCCAGTAGGAGACGCTGCACAAGTCACCGAATACCTGCAGAAACAATCAAGAACCTTGCAACCAACGCGAGAAAGGGGTTGTCAATCCCTTCATGGTCACTCGCAAAAGTGAGATCTGATAGAGATAGTAAAGTTAATATTTTTGGTATTTTTGTTGTATAGATTGGAAAATAAAGATTGCAAAATAGTATACGGGATTGAATAATATGGAAAAGAGATGCAATATAATGGAAAAGAGACCCGGGGGCCATAGGTTTCACTAGTGGCTTCTCTCGAGATAGCATTTATTACGGTGGATGAACAAATTACTGCCGAGTAATTGATAGAAAAGTGCATAATTATGAAGACATCTAAGGCAATGATCATGAACATAGGTATCATGTCCGTGTCAAGTAGACCGAAATGATTCTGCATCTACTACTATGCCTCCACACATCGACCGCTATCCAGCTTGCATCTAGAGTATTAAGTTCATAAGAACGGAGTAATGCATTAAGCAAGATGACATGATGTAGAGGGGTAAACTCAAGCAATATGATATAAACCCCATATTTTTATCCTCGATAGCAACAATGCAATACGTGCCTTGCTGCCCCTACTGTCACTGGGAAAGGACACCGCAATATTGAACCCAAAGCTAAGCACTTCTCCCATGGCAAGAAAGATCAATCTAGTAGGCCAAACTAAACCGATAATTCGAAGAGACTTGCAAAGATATCAAATCATGCATATAAGAATTCAAAGAAGAACCAAATAATATTCATACATAGTCTTGTTCATAAATCCACAATTCATCGGATCTCGGCAAACACACCACAAAAGAGTATTACATTGAATAGATCTCCAAGAACATCGAGGATAACTTTGTATTGAGAATCAAAGAGATAGAAGAACCCATCTAGCTAATAACTATTGACCCAAAGGTCTGTGGTAAACTACTCATGCTTCATCAAAGAGGCAATGGTGTTGATGTAGAAGCCCTCCGTGATCGAATCCCCCTCCGGCAGATCGCCAGAAAAGGCCCCAAGATGGGATCTCATGGGTACAGAAGGTTGCGGCAGTGGAAAAGTGGTTTTGTGGCTCCCCCTGATGTTTTTAGGGTATAAGAGTATATATAGGTGAAAGAAGTATGTCGGTGGAGCTACAAGGGGCCCACGAGGGTGGGGGACGCGCCCTCCTTCCTTGTGGACGCCTCGTGGCGTATTTGACTTCAACTCAAAGTCTTCTGGTTTGCTTTCGGTCCAAGAAAGATCATCGTGAAGGTTTTATTCTATTTGGACTCCGTTTGGTATTCCTTTTCTGCAAAACTCTAAAATAGGCAAAAAAACAGAAACTGGCACTGGGCCTCCAGTTAATAGGTTAGTCCCAAAGATAATATAAAAGAGCATATTAAAGCCCATTAAACATCCAAAATAGATAATATAATAGCATGGAACAATCAAAAATTATAGATACGTTGGAGACGTATCAGTACTGTACTTCTAGTATAGTGCACCAGTTTTGAACTCTTGAATCTCAGGGCCAAGGAGCTACAGTTGGAACTGGAGGGTACTATTGTTCTCTCAAACCATCGATGTACTATCAATGCAGGGAAAGTACACCTGCGTAGTGGGTACTCTCGGTGCTCTATTCAACCGCGTACCTGGCTTACTCAGACGCTCCTTTCATACACACAGTAGCAGCCTGTTTATCAGCAACAGTTACTGTGGGGGCAGAACATTTGAGTTATTTGATACAGCGAGACTAGGATTTTCGCTTCCATTTGTGGAGGTGTAATGGATCACGTCAAACTTTGTTAGTAGTTCCTTCTTTATGAATTAGATGAGGCAAAGCTTTTGGCTCCGTTTCAAAACAAAAAAAATCATGTCAAGAGGAATTTCTTTTATAGAGCGATAATGGAGTGAAGTCCATGCGTGCAACGCCACAAGCTACAGAGTAGTAGAGTGCTAGCACTTTCAATACAGAGCCATATTGTGTAACATCCCAAATTTCCAATTTGGAATGTTATACATTAGATCATCTTTGCATATCATATTTTATTGCATTTTGGTTGATCCTAGAAATTCTACGTAACTCAAGGACCCACGGAGAGAGTTGGGGATTTTGTTATTTTCATATTTGAGTTTTCTCAAATTTGAAAAGAGGTTTGTTTGATTGTAACTATTTTTCTCTTCGAATATTTATTATGCGAAAAATAAAAGAGAGGGGATAAAATGACTTCTCCAAAATAAAGAAATATTGGTGGAGAATAATAAATCAAATAAGATTTTTATTCGGAGTTTTATTGCTATTTTATTTGAATTAGGAAAAAAATGCGTTTTTCAAAATTGCATTAGAGGCACAAATAAATGTTTACTTTGTCCGCTATATTTTTAGAGGACAGGGAAAATTTATTTCAGGATTTTTGCAGTCTGTTTAGTATTTCTTTTCTTTGTCTTTCTGCTCGTCAGAATATTTTTTTTTAAAAACGAACCGACCTAACCGGGCCGTGTCCGCCTGGGACATCGACCCGGCCGGCCTTTATAAGACGCGAGGCCCAAGCCGCCGAAGCCGCCAGCCCACCCCGCCAAAACCCTAACCCTAGCCACCCGCCGCCGCCGCCCGCGCCAATCGCCGACTCCGCCGCCCGCACCAGCCGCCACTGGTCGCCGCCCTCGCTGCTGACCCCGCCGCCCGCACTAGCTGCCGCCGGACGCCGCCCTCGCCGCCAACCCCCCGGCCGCCGCCGGAGCTGTCGTCACCGGAGTTTCCCGCCGCCACCGCCGGCGCCGTCATGGTTGCCGAGGTAGCCGCCAATTTACTCGAGAAAACCGTTCGGTTTTATTTCGAAAACCTAGATTCGTTTTTTCAATCGGTTTTTTTGGTTTAGCTTAATAGCGGACGCTCGTCCGTGCGCTCGTTTTAACGAACGGTGTTCACCCGTTAGCCGCAGACAGCGAACCTTCATTCGTTAGCCTGTTCGTCAGTTTTTCTTTTTCCAGGGTTTTTCCGCGATTATTTTCGATCGTGATTTGTTCCCTGATCTTCGTTTTAGTTTATCTTTTTGCTCGTTTATTGGAATCAGGCGATTCAAGCGCCTAGATCTTCGTCTCGAAGCCCTCTTTCTGTTTAACCAACTTGAACAAGATTTTGGTATTGTAAAATTTGAGTTTAGTCCATATTAGTAAACGGATCTTGTTTCTTTCGCAGTTTGAGTTTAGTTGCTTCGTTTGATTTGATTCTTTTTGCAAACCGGAGTTCTTAAGTTGAACTTTCTGGTTCGATCTCTTATTTGAGTTTTACCCGTGCTTCTAGTTGAGTGCTCATTGTATGCTTTGTTTGTTTGCGATAGAGTACCCAGAGTGCGAAGCGTGCTACTACGAGTCTCTAGGTTTCACGGATCATCAGGAAGGCAAGTAACACTTTGATCATACCTCTTTACTACCCTGTTTTTATGCATTAGATCAATCCTCAAACATTGCATGGTTAGTATCTGATTAACATGTTGGTTTTGGGAAGTAGATGATGAGGTAGTACCTATTGCCCTGTTTATTATCAAACCTTTGGGAGTTACTTCTACGTTACGCTTATATTGCCATGCTATGCTCATAGACGTGGTTTGGGTGAGTGTATCCATGACAGATGTGAGTATTGTTAATTAATGGTTAACTTAAGGTGGCTACTTAAATACACATCTGCGTGGATTGCTTGAGGCACCCTGGAGTACCCAGTGGTTGTCAGGGCACCTGGAAAATCCAGTGTTATCCTAGGATATCCTGGAGTACCTGTGTGATCATTCTATGGTCCGCCACCCAGGCTCAAAGGGATCATAAGATTATTCATGCTAGAAACTTCCGTGTGCATCCACAAGCCAATATGGGCTCTGGCATGGTTGAGTAAGTTGCGTGAAGCTCTTGAAGAGGTAGACTAGCAGATGTAGTGGGTTGTAGGTGGTATTGTCTATCCAAAGTAGACAGTTAATGCTTCAGAAAGACTGTGTCTCGAATCTCTCACCATGGATGCATTCGAGTCTTGTGGGGAAAAGTGTGCAAACCTCTGCAGAGTGTATAAACTAATCACGGTTAGCCGTGTCCCCGGTTATGGACGTTTTAAGTATCCAGTTCTTGGATTATCATGTTGATCTCATCACTCTAAATATAATTTGATTGGGTTTAATGATGATGCTTATTTGGGATTGAGTTGGAGGAACCTTATCAATGTTTAACAACCACCATGATAGTTAAATAAATTTTATTCCTTTGTTGTAGGGAAAAATTGGCTTTATGCAAAACTGTAACCATAGAGCTTTCAACTAGCCATATATGCATGTAGTGACAGCATTTGTTTTGTACGTTAATCTATGTGTTACATTGCCAGCATATTCCATGTGCTGACCCGTTTCGGGCTACAACGTTCATGTTGTAGACTTTTTAGACGACAAGTAAGGTGTCGTAGGTCGTTGTCTTTCACTCGGTGATGCCGTTGGAGTTGATCGACTCACTTTATCTTCCAAGCCTTCCGCTATTATCGTATTTAGATGGCCTTAAGCCATATTATTGTAATAAGTTCTGTTTTGAGACATTCGATGTAATAAGTATGTGATTGAAACTATGTTATAAATCCTCAAGTACTGTGTGTGTCAGCATTACCGATCCAGGGATGACACTGATGCATAAAGATCAGACTGTTTGAGGCCTGGTCACTAAATATTGCATAGTTCCCAATGTCGCACCAGACTTTTCCGGCTCCTCGGGCTTAATTGGGAGGCGCTAGTTTAAATATGGTAGCTGATGAGGAAGCTGCAAGCGAGGTGCGGCTAGCGCGAGTGCGCAGGCGAGAAACTTTGCATGGTGTGAATTGATATATAAGAGTACTACTCTAGTACGTGATACGTCCATTTTGCATCATGCTTTTATATCAATATTTATTGCATTATGGGCTGTTATTTCACGTTATGTCACAATACTTACGGCTATTCTCTCTTATTTTACAAGGTTTAACATGAAGAGGGAGAATGCCGGCAGCTAGGATTCTGGGATGGAAAAGGAGCAAATATTGGAAACCTATTCTGCATAGCTCCAAAAGTCCTGAAACTCCACGAAAGTCATTTTTGGAATTAATGATAATTATTCAGCGGAAGAAGTACCAGAGGGGGCCCACACCCTAGCCACGAGGGTGGGGGCGCGCCCACCCTTATAGGGCGCCCCCCTGCCTCGTGGGCCCCCTGGTGGCCCTCTAGTGTCCATCTTCTGCTATATGAAGCCTGTTACCTTGGAAAAAATCATAAGCAAGCTTACGGGATGAAACTTCGCCGCCACGAGGCGGAACCTTGGCGGAACCAATCTAGGGCTCCAGCGGAGCTGTTCTGCCAGGGAAACTTCCCTCCGGGAGGGGGAAATCATCACCATTGTCATCACCAACGATCCTCTCATCGGGAGGGGGTCAATCTCCATCAACATCTTCACCAGCACCATCTCCTCTCATACACTAGTTCATATCTTGTATCCAATCTTTGTACCCAAACCTCAGATTGGTACCTATGGGTTGATAGTAGTGTTGATTACTCCTTGTAGTTGATGCTAGTTGGTTTATCCGGTGGAAGATCATATGTTCAGATCCTTAATGCATATTAATACCCCTCTGATTATCAACATGAATATGCTTTGTGAGTAGTTACGTTTGTTCCTGAGGACATGGGTGAAGTCTTGCTATTAGTAGTCATGTGAATTTCGTATTCGTTTGATATTTCGATGAGATGTATGTTGTCTCTCCTCTAGTGGTGTTATGTGAACATCGACTACATGACACTTCACCATTATTTGGTCCTAGAGGAAGGCATTGGGAAGTAATAAATAGATGATGGGTTGCTAGAGTGACAGAAGCTTAACCCTAGTTTATGCGTTGCTTCGTAAGGGGCTGATTTGGATCCACTAGTTTCATGGTATGGTTAGGTTTACCTTAATACTTTTGTTGTAGTTGCGGATGCTTGCAATAGGGGTTAATCATAAGTGGGATGCTTATCCAAGAAAGGGCAGCAACCAAGCACCGGTCCACCCACATATCAAATTATCAAAGTAACGAACGTGAATCATATCAGTGTGATGAAAACTAGCTTGACGATAATTTCCATGTGTCATCGGGAGCACTTTTCTCATTATAAGAACTTGTCCAGGCTTGCCTTTGCTACAAAAAGGATTGGGCCACCTTGCTGCACCTATTTACTTTTATTGCTTATTACTCTTTACAAATTATCTTATCACAAAACTATCTATTACCTACAATTTCAGTGCTTGTACAGAATACCTTACTGAAAACCGCTTGTCATTTCCTTATGCTCCTCGTTGGGTTCGACACTCTTACTTATCGAAAGGACTACGATAGATCCCCTACACTTGTGGGTCATCAAGACTCTTTTCTGGCGCCATTGCCGGGGAGTGAAGCGCCTTTGGTGAGTAGAACTTGGTAAGGAAACATTTATATAGTGTGCTGAAATTTACTGTCTTTTGTTACTATGGAAACTAATCCTTTGAGGGGCTTGTTTGGGGCATCTTCGCCCCGACCAATAGAGCAAAGTGTTGCTCCTCAACCTACTGAACCTATTGAAAATGTTTACTTTGAAATTCCTTTGGGTATGATAGAGAGACTGCTAGCTAATCCCTTTGCAGGAGATGGAACATTGCATCCCGATTTACACCTTATCTATGTGGATGAAGTTTGTGGATTATTTAAGCTTGCAGGTATGCCCGATGATGTTGTTAAGAGGAAGGTCTTCCCTTTATCTTTGAAGGGAGATGCATTGACATGGTATAGGCTATGTGATGATATGGGATCTTGGGACTATAAATGATTGAAATTGGAATTTCACCAGAAGTTTTATCCTATGCATCTTGTTCATCGTGATTGTAATTATATATACAATTTTGGCCTCGTGAAGGAGAAAGCACCGCTCAAGCTTGGGGGAGGCTTAAGTCAATGTTATATTCATGCCCCAATCATGAGCTCTCAAGAGAACTTATTATTCAAAAAATTTATGCTTGACTTTCTCTCAATGATCGCACCATGCTCGATACTTCTTGTGGTGGTTCTTATATGATGAAGACTATTGAATTCAAGTGGGACTTATTGGAAAGAATTAAATGCAACTCTGAAGATTTGGATTCCGACGATGGTATGGAGTCAGGTATGACACCTAAGTTTGATTGTGTTAAATCTTTTATGAATACCGATGCTTTTCGTGGATTTAGCACTAAATATGGACTTGACTCTGAGATAGTAGCTTCTTTCTGTGAATCATTTGCTACACATGTTGATCTCCCTAAGGAGAAGTGGTTTAAATATAATCCTCCCACTGAAGTAAAAGTAGTTGCACCTGTTACAGTTGAAGAAAAGACTATCACTTATAATGATCCTATTGTTCCTACTACTTATGTTGAGAAGTCACCTTTCCCTGTTAGAATAAAGGATCATGCTAAAGCTTCAACTGTGGTTCATAAGAGTAATACTAGAACATATACACCTCCTGAGCAAATTAAAGTTGAACCTAGTATTGCTATGGTTAAAGACCTCTTGGCTGATAATATTGATGGGCATGTTATTTATTTCTGTGATGAAGCTGCTAATATTGCTAGACCCGATGCTAAGATACATAGACCTGTTTAGGCATGCCTGTTATTTCTGTTAAAATAGGAGATCATTGTTATCATGGCTTATGTGATATGGGTGCTAGTGCTAGTGCAATACCTCATTCCTTATATGAAGAAATTATGCATGATATCGCACCTGCTAAAATACAAGATATTGATGTTACTATTAAGCTTGCAAACAGAGATACTATTTCACCAATTGGGATTGTTAGAGATGTTGAAGTCTTGTGTGGGAAAGTTAAATATCCTATTGATTTTCTTGTTCTTGGTTCCCCACAAGATAGCTTTTGTCCCATTATATTGGGTAGACCCTTCTTGAATACTGTCAATGCTAGGATTGATTGTGAAAAGGATATTGTTACAATTGGCTTAGGGGATATGTCTCACGAGTTTAGTTTTGCTAAGTTTCGTAGACAACCCCATGATAAAGAATTACCTAGTAAGGATGAAATTATTGGCCTTGCTTCTATTGCCATGCCTCCTACTGATCCGTTAGAACAATATTTGCTAGACCATGAAAATGATATGTTTATGAATGAAAGAAGGGAAATAGATGAAGTATTCTTTAAACAGGGCCCTATTTTGAAACACAACTTACCTGTTGAAATCCTAGGGGATCCCCCTCCACCCAAGGGAGATCCCGTGTTTGAGCTTAAACCGTTACCCGATACTCTTAAATATGCTTATCTTGATGAAAAGAAGATATACCGTATTATTATTAGTGCTAACCTTTCAGAGCAGGAAGAGGAAAGATTATTGAAAACTCTAAAGAAGCACCGTGCTGCTATTGGATATACTCTTTATGATCTTAAGGGCATTAGTCCCACTTTATGCCAACACAAAATTAAATTGGACGAAGACGCTAAACCAGTTAGAGATCATCAATGACGGTTAAATCCTAAGATGAAAGAAGTGGTAAGAAAAGGAAATACTAAAGCTCCTTGAGGTAGGTATAATTTATCACGTTGCTGATAGTGAGTGGGTAAGTCCTGTCCATTGTGTCCCTAAGAAGGGAGGTATTACTGTAGTCCCTAATGATAAAGATCCCGCAAAGAATTATTACAGGTTATAGGATGGTAATTGATTTCCGTAAATTAAATAAAGCTACTAAGAAAGATCATTACCATTTACCTTTTATTGATCAAATGCTAGAAAGACTATCCAAACATACACATTTCTGCTTTCTAGATGGTTATTATGGGTTCTCTCAAATACCTATGTCAGCGGACGATCAAGCAAAGACTACTTTTACTTGCCCTTTCGGTACTTTTTCTTATAGACGTATGCCTTTTGGTTTATGTAATGCATCTGCTAGCTTTCAAAGATGCATGATGCCTATATTCTTTGACTTTTCTGAAAAGATTTGTGAGGTATTCATGGATGATTTCTCCGTTTATGGATCCTCTTTTGATGATTGCTTGAGCAGCCTTGGTCGGTTTTGCAGAGATGCGAAGATACTAGCCTTGTTTTGTATTGGGAGAAGTGCCACTTTATGGTTAATGAAGGCATTGTCTTGGGGCATAAAATCTCTGAAAGAGGTATTGATGTTGATAAATCTAAAGTTGATGCTATTGAAAAGATGCCATGTCCCAAGGACATTAAAGGTATACGAAGTTTCCATGGTCATGCCGGTTTTTATAGGAGGTTCATTAAGGACTTTTCTAAAATCTCTATGCCTCTGACTAATTTATTGCAAAAAGATATTCCTTTTGTCTTTGATGATGATTGTGTAGAAGCATTTGAAATACTTAAGAAAGCTTTGATCACGGCACCTATTGTTCAGCTTCCTGATTGGAATTTACCCTTTGAAATTATATGTGATGCTAGCGATTATGCTGTAGGTGCTATTCTAGGGCAAAGAGTTGATAAGAAACTAAATGTTATTCAATATGCTAGTAAAACTCTAGACACTGCGCAGAGAAATTATGCTACTATTGAAAAAGAATTCTTACACTACAAAAAAATACACTTCCGTGATGATACGTGTTTGTCACAGTAGGTCGCGTTTCTTGTCATGCATGTACATCCCTGACAAATTTATGACAGAATCAAGTAGTCATACTTGTGCTGTCGTAGAAGTGTTCCATGACATTACCAAAATTATCATCACGGAAGTGTCCACTTCCATGACAATAAATCGCGCGTCACAGAAGTGCTTTCATCAAGGGTGACCGACACGTGGCAAACACCGTAACGGAACGCCGTTAAGCTATCGGGTCGGGTTTTGGATCCGATAACCCGTTAACAGCCCCGACCAATGGGGATTTTCCACGTGTAAAATCATCATTGGCTGGAGGAAACACGTGTCTGCTCATTGTTGGGACAGATGTCATCCACTCATTGGACGGAAGGCGCCTATGATACGTCAACACGTGGCATGGCCCAACAGAGGCCCATTCCTGTGAAAAGGCCGGCCCATTTGACTTGGTCAAAATGTGGCGGGCCGGCCCATGGAAAGCCTGTTAACGGCCTGTTCGCATATAGCCCATTTACAGCCCGCTAACCCATGGCCCATTACGCCCTATCCGAATTAGGCCCAGTAGCGTCATCTGGGCCACCCAATATGATTCTAGCCCGTTTTCACTTCTGGCCCATGTATGGCCCATGACGTCTTTCGGCCCATATGAGGCCCTATGTAACTCTTGGCCTATTAACGGCCCGTGGTGAAACTAGCCCGTAATGAACAGTGTATCACTATACACCCATTAACGGCCCGTGGTGAAACTGGCCCGTAATGAACAGTGTATCACTTTATACCCATTAACGGCCCGTTATTCCGTTGGGCCGTTTCCAGCCCATGTTATCTTTCGGCCTTCTCGGAGCCCATTTATTCTTGGGCTCATTTCCCGCATTCGTTTACTTACGGCCCGTTACTGTCATTTTCTGCTTGTGGGCCAAATTTAGCCTATGGTTACATCGGCCCATTTGTGGTCCGTTAATACGTTGGGCCGTTTTCATAGCGTCATGAAATACGGCCTATTAACGATTGCCCGTTATGGTCGGCCCATGAACGGACGATTCCAACTCTAGCCCGTTTACGGCCATAATGCGGCCTGTTATTGGCCCATGTTATCATACTGCCCGTATAAGGCCCATTTATGATACGGCCCGTAGAAAGCCCATTGTTTCTACAGCCCTTAGAAGGCCCATTGTTTCTACGACCCGTAGAAGGCCCACTATTTCTACGGCCCGTAGGAGGCCTAGTGTCACTACAGTAAATACTAGCCCATGGTTATTGTAGCCTAGTTTTTAAAAATAGGTTATTGCAGCCACTAGCAAACCGCGGAAAAAGAACTGCAATGACTACAAGCAAACAAATAAACAAGACAACAAGGAAATAAATAAGCAAGCAACTTATGCTAGGCTATCACGGCTATCACATATTACATCCACTGGGCATCAAAGTTCGCCACCAGTGCAAATAAACGCGCCGACAAAAGAATATACAAAACTGAGAGCACTTCAGAAGGCACTAGGCCTGGCCAGGAAGGCCCCCCCAAACAGCTGAAGAAGCTGAGTAGACCTTAGTTGTGTCCACGATAGATGCATCAACACTAGATTTAAGGCTTGATGGTGCGCACGGCAGTCCTCTGACATCTTCATTGCATCTTTGACTTCAAGTCAGATCTGAGCTGAAGCAAGCCTTTCCGCTTTAAGTTGAGACTGAAGAAGTTGAACTGATTGAGGCTGCGACTGCACAGAGGTTGTCTCACACCTACTGGTGAGTAGCTTCAACTCACTATCTTCATCAAGACAGGACCTTGGGGTCATCTCGCTGTCCACAAGATGGTTTGGCTCACTATCTTCCCTAAAGTTCTGCCTGGCGTAAGAGATACGACTCTGAAAGAGAAACAAGGAGACACGTAACATGTTTCACAATTATATAAGCAAATAAATGGATCTGTACTGCATAAGGAACATGTTTTTACAACTACAATTTGAAACTGGTAGTTGTTGCAAACATCCAATCAGATGTAAATAGCAAAGCAAACAGCAGTGGAGGAAATTATGCCTATCCAAATCTATACCAGAACAAAGTTTGAAGGCTTGAGAAGGATGAACTTACATTAGATGTTAACACGGGCTGGACAAAGCCCTTCTCCATGTTGATGGAAGGATAATTCAATAAATTCCCCAAAGAAAATTCTGTATAAGTGTTGCCATTATTCTACATTTTGCAAAGAGTAAATATAGATCAAATAATATTGGAAGAAACAGAGGATAATGAAGCTCAGGTGCAGATTGATGATACATAATCAAATAGCAATTAATTAAGTACAGCGTTACAAGGCAAAAGGGAGAGAGGTACTGACGAGAGCAATGCAGAGCCCATTATTGTTTTGAGATCGTATGATCCTTTGAGCAAGGAGATTCATCTAAAATTAGTTTTCATACAAGAGAGAAGGTAAGGCACAAGCAGAAATTTAGGAGTTCAAATTTTGAATTGATATCATAGACAGTACCTGACGCTGGGCTCCCAGCAGTTCTAATAGGGGTTTGGCCACTGGAGTAGGGGTAAAGTGTGGTACAGTTGGGCCTGTGTTTTTTGTGTCTGCTGATCTATCTGATTTAACAT
This sequence comes from Triticum dicoccoides, assembly GCF_002162155.2. Taxonomy (NCBI): domain Eukaryota; kingdom Viridiplantae; phylum Streptophyta; class Magnoliopsida; order Poales; family Poaceae; genus Triticum; species Triticum dicoccoides. Next base: position 200,255,159 of record NC_041381.1, read on the forward strand.
GTATCACTACCTTTTCAAAATACCTAGTTTGTACTCCTTGAGGATCTGCACTCACCCTCTTCCTTTTGGACATCTATTACGGAAGAACAACATTTGACTAGAAAAACATAGTGTGACGACACATGGAATAGGTACAGAAAATGGATAGGTATGGCATATAATCATATATGATGCTTAAACTAAGCAGATGGTGTAACAAAGTAGAAGTAATGCAAGAGGTCAGATGCAAAATATGTGCGACCAATACAACTTTGCAAAGCTAGAGCAAGCACCTTGATGGGTGAATAAGATAGGCCATCCTCCACCATGCCAAGTTTGTTAGCCAGTGGATTGTTCCGCAATATTCCTCTCGTGCGCCCATTCTCATATTCATTTTGATAATGTTCAATATCTGACATGCATGAAAACATAAAAACAAGTGAGATTTTCTTTGTAATGCAGAAGTGATTCTAATCCAATACTGCCTCCTTGTAAACCCCTTTGTGCTATCTCTATAATTCTTTTAAAAGATGCCATGCATGCTGTAATTTGTTGTGTGCATTAATATAATGTGGCCTACTACTCAAAATATGAGAGTTCCAGAAGTGATGACACTTCGCAGATGATAGCTTCAACATATAGTAAAGAAGAACAAGTCGACCGCAAGAGAAGAGTATCATCTTAAAGAAGAGCAGAAGAGCAAGACGATTGAAGATATTACAAGTCTTTCAATACAATGTCGGTTGGCCACCCATGATGAACCAGAGCGCACAGAGAAATACTATTCTTTAAGGTCTCTCCATATGTGGCTCACATGCATTTCGAAACTAAAGTAGGAACATTTAGTTCACCAATTAAACATCTCTCAGTTTTACTAATATCAACAATAATATCAGATATGAATTTGTACAACTAAGCTTGTTTAGCTCGATGGGTGGAGCAGTGCTATTACGACACGAACCACGTAGGCTGATTGTGGTCATCATAAAATGGGGAAAAACATAAGCATGATGAGTACAGTGTTGACCGTGGCAGTGGGAAGGCAGATCTAAAGCTGCAAACCGCACAAAGGGTAGTTAGCAACCGATGTTTGCTTTGAAATATCAACTAAGATTTGGTATGGACAAGAAAGGATGGTCAACAAGTGACAAAGAAATGCAATTATGATATCTCTCTATATGTCGCGACATGCATTTGGAAACTCAAGTGGGACCTTTAACTAACCAATTAAATGTGTCGGTTAACTAATATCAGTATCATATCACAATCATATTTGAACAACTAAGCTTTCGAATTCTGAGTGTTGTGTTGTTTAGCTTGAAGGGTGGAGTAATGCCAGTACGACAGAAAGCACCTACGCAGATCATAGTAGAGTAGATAAAAGGGGAAAACCCTAAGCATCAAGAGAAAAATCAGGAAAGTGAAACTAGCTGGACCAGTGGGTGGCGCACATGCTTTTCGAAACGAATATAGGAACATTAGGTGACCAATTAAACGTTCTCTATTTTAGTGATATGAGAATCATATCAGATTCGTATTTCAACACGTAAGCTTTGGGTTGAGGTCTTGAGGAGCAGTGCTAGCACGACACGAAGCACCTACGATGATGGTAGTGAATATAAAGGGGGGAAACCATAAGCTTTACGAGTATAGTGCCCATGCCATGGCGGATCTGAAGGTGCAAACCGGACAAAGCTACTTCGCAACCAATGTTCGCTTTCAACTAGCCACTACGATTTGGTACGGACAAGAAAAGCACAGTAAACAAATTACGATCTATTTTCTGGTGAGATCGATAACTTAAGCACATATGGAAGAGTACCACCTCTCTTGCAACGCCGTGTAGGCCTATGCTGATACGTTGAGGGTGCTGCGGGTGCGATGGCTGTCGGCGGCGGGGAAGAAGACTTTAGACAGCAGACAGCCAGGTCGGGGGATATATCCTGTTGCCGTGGACGAGGCGGTCGTAGGAGCGGCAATGACAAGGTGGACGACGGCGCCGATGAAGCGAGAGGATGCGATGAAAGGATCCTGGTCCAGCACTGTGGATGAGAGACGTCCATCTCTTGCAGTGGACGACGGGGTAGGGGTAGCGGCTCAGGGAAGGTGGAGGATGGGGTGGCGGACGGAGGAGGCTGGCTGCAGTGTGGAGGTTGTCGTGCCGCCGATGGTGTATGAATGGGGAAATGGAGGGGAGGGGGGATCTCAAAGTTTGGGACGCTCTTCTCTGAAATGGGGGAAAGTTACGAACTTATCCCCCGTTTAAAATTTCGGACATCGCGTCGGTTGGGGATAGGACGGTAATCTCGCATCTCCCAAATATTTGCCGGTAACTATTTCAGGCGAGAAGAGGGTGTTTTCCCGCCCACGGTTGGCGCCCATGGTGTATGAACGGGGCTGACAGGTAGGGAGGTTGTGTCACGTCTGATGGAAGTTACACATCTGCCCCTATTTAAAATATTAGCCTACATCGATTTCGTATGAGGAGATTTTGTTTTGCCACCCACCGTGTATGAATGGGGAAATGGAGGAAGAGACACATGTCTTTTGGACGAGCTTGAATCAAATGTGTTTTGCCGCCCACGTTTGGCGCCCACCGTGTCTGAATGGGCTCAGAGGCCGCCGTGTCACGTCTGATTGAAGTTACTAGTCTACCCCTATCGACAGTAGTGTAAATCCGGTTGATAAGGATGTACTCAGTGTCAGGGTAGACAAAAATTTCCATCTTGCAAACACTTGCTTCGGGCAGCCCACAAATTATAGTGGGTGTTTAGCCGCTTCGTTCAAAACTTGGGAGAATTAGCATTCACGTTTGCCCTGGGACCTGGCAAACTAAATTCAAATCCAATTTGTATTCGATTACAAATATCCACAGATAATTATAAGTTTTGTTATTTATTTCTTCAACACCACAACAAAGATTTATTCCACCTTTATATATGATTATGATTTAGAAATGCCGTGATCTTCGAATTTAGTAGGTTGGATACACTCTGATTCAAACAGTTATTTCATCCAATATAATATGCTCACACGAAAAACAGTTCACCTTATGTCAATCATACAAGTACTGAGGATTACCTCGCCTAAAAAATTCGGATCATTACAACACATAGACAACATGGAATTTCGGACAACATAGGGGGTCTTGCAACATAATCCATTCAGAGACATGACACAACATGCAAGTACAATAATCTAATGACAATTTCAACTGGTATCTAAAGAACAACCGGGATTACCTTGGGCTTCAGATAGCAGAAACAGCAGGACCTCCTCCGTCTTCAAATGCAACATTCTTACTTCCTCCAATTCTTGGGTTGCTTGCATAATGCGTGCCGCTAATTCCATAATTTCCAGCCTCAAGATAAAGATTACCTCATTCATGGCAGCCACACCATCTCTTTCTACCTCTAGTAGAGCCTCAAGCACTATAATATCTGTGCTCAGACTGCTCTCCGGCGGTGTTGCCTCTGAACTTCTACCATCTGGTAACATGGATGGCGCACTACTTCCACAAATAGATTCTGGGGTTGTACATTGTGTCCTAGTGTGAACGGCATCCTGAAAGGTTTCTGCTGGACATAAGTAAGAGATAGTTATCGTATGATCCAGGCAGTAAGCTTACATGGTAAACGACGGACAAATTATTGCCGAGCATGGCAAACTATATTTGAATGGTTCAAAGCAGCATCAGCCGAAAAGAAATTAAAATGGTAAGATGAAACTAGGGATGTAAGTGGCAAATAAACGACATCCGCCAGTCCCATCTAGTTAGTTTTTGCTACCTCCCTAGTTCATTTTCCTCAAAAAACAAAAACTCTTCTGAACTATCATACCACTAGTGGACTTTAATCGGGATTAAACGGGACCTAGTTGACATCCCTAGTTGAAAGGGAGTGTACAACCGCTATATTTAAGTTGCCAAGGCATCTAGAAGTTGAAATAATCTGAGAAAGCACTTAATAGTGTGGCCTCATATAAACTACGAAGACAGTCTAGTGGTGAAGTTGAGAGGAAAAGTTAAGGACTCAAATGAAATAGGAATGCATTTCTTTACAATAGTACAACAGGCACTGCTGACATATTGGCCAACTCAGGTATAGCGTAACAACAAACAAGCATTCGAATCAAGCAATACAGCAAAGCAGACAACTGAACTATTTGTAATTCGGTAGGATTACACGTTGAGGGCACAAGCCAAGAAAGCAGCCCACTCGCATTACATTTCGCATGTACTAAAACACATTGGCTTACCATATGTTGCTGTGAAGCCTAGCTGCTGTTTCAATGTTCTTTGAAAATATCGCCAGCATCCCGTGGTTACAAATCTAGTTGTTGTAGTTTATTCTGCACCATCTATTTAGGTAAAATTAATTTTAATCGCATGCACTGGTCCGAATTGATCATCAATGGTTCATCTAAACTAATGAAAGAAGGGTGTGCGCATACAAGACAATATATCTGCTTCCCTCTATTTTTATGCTTGTTCAAGGTGCCAGCCCCAAAAGAACAAATATTTTGCTTGATGGGGTTGGGAGCTCCATAATTAATAGAAGCATCAAATTAGTCATGCAACTTGGGAAGATCAAGAACACACAAACAAGTACTCCCTCTGTCCCAAAATATAAGAACGTTTTTAACACTACACTAGTGTTAAAAACGTTCTTATATTATGGGACGGAGGGAGTAATGAACAGAGGCTCGGAGCAGTGATGTAATAGCTAGCATCAGAAAATGTAGGGTAAAACGAACAAAAAGCAGCAGAACCACATGCTAGTTTGCTGATGTGTAATTAAGCATATAGAACATTAACCAGTCTGATGGAACCAACAGGTGGCATCAAAACAAAACTAAAGCATATTAACTATATGTGCACTGGTATGTAATTTAGCACATGTAACATGTTCACTGCCAGAAGTATGGCCCTACAGGTGCAAGCAGAATCACGCATCTCATGAAAAACTGAATGATGCCCTGAAGAAATTCAAAGGTGCGGTGCTTATGCTAGGAAAGTGAACGTAGGCGCCGGCCATTGGATCATAGTACCTGATTCTCGGCGGCGTATGGGTATCGTTGTCATACTTGATAGCTAAGGATCGTCGATGGTGCTCGTGTTGTGGTTGAGTTTGGACCGGATGTCGCCGTCGCTGAAGCGGCTCCGGTGCTACGGTTGCGGCGCCTGTCGACATACAAGAAAGCTCATCTGTGGTAAGTGAACAGTTGCACGATAAAGAGAAAAACCGAAGGAGTACAAATCGAAATAACCTGATGAGGCTACGGCGTTGGTAAAGCAGGGCCGGTGGAGTTGAATATGGCGTCCGTGGAGCAGGTCCGGTGTAGTGGACGAAGGCTTCGGTGGGCACGTTGTACAGTGCTTTCGGTGAGGCGGATCTATTGCCGAGGACAACGGCTTGTATAAAGGGCGAGCGAAGGGGCGGACGAGGGAGTCAGTGAAGGGCCTACGCTGTGGTGGACGAGGACGCCGGTTAAGCAGATCCGGTGCGGTGGACCATGATGGCGGTCAAGGAGATCTGGAGCGGTGGACAAGCCAGTCGTTGAAGCGGCTCCGGTGAAGTGGTGAGTTGGCAGTTGGGGTTTCCAAGGTGCGGAAGGTAGATCCGGCGGGGTGTGAGGTCCACCGCTGCGGCGGAGGACTAGATTCGGTGGCTTGCCGTGGTTGGGGGGGTCGGGGAGGGGAAGGGGAGGGGCTCTGGGGAAGAATGTTGGGGGCAAAGAGGGGAAAACAATGGAGTTACCAAAGCAGCCCTTTTCCGTTCATGTGGCAGGGGTAAAACAGGAATATCCTAGGGCTAAACCTTCGGGCGCGTGATATTTCGATGTGAGCGGGAAGTTTGAAAGCTTTTGGCGCCTAAAATTATAAGTATTCTGCTCTCGTACGGCCGACTATGATATCATGGCCGACAATTTGTTTGTTTTGCACGCAAAAAAAGTGCAAGTTCTGAAAATCAATGTCTCCAACTCGAAACTTAGATTGTCCATTCAATTCAAATATGGATCATTGAGCTACTACAAGCAAATACCATCATACGGTCCAATTCAAATGAAATTCCAAATGTGTTTATCTTAAATATGATGCCAAAAGCAAAAATGTGTATGTGTATGAATAAAGTGAATGATTATAAAGTTTGAACATTCCCGTATGTGTATTTCTCTAGGTTTGATATATGAATTTGAAATCACGAAATTCCAGCTTAAAAAATGTACCTCCGTTTAAATGAATTACAAAAGCTAATGATGGAGTCGAATTCCAAAATTCCAATCTTAGGTTTGTAATTCTGGTACATCAAGGTATATCACGCATGTTCAAAAGTATCGTTATCTCATAGTACAAACCGTGAAATAAATTGATCAACCATGAGTGCACAATATCTCAATTACGCTAAAGTCCCTCAAATATAGACACCTCACTCTTTATCTGAAGTCACCCGCCCCCCACCACCAACACACACACACACACATAGAGAAGTCTTTCTCTCCCCCAGACACCAACACACGAGCACATTAACACCCCTCTCACTTGTAAAGTCCGGACCCCAACATAGGTCTCTATCACTTTGTCTCCCGGGCATGCACACATCTCTTCCCTCACTCTCTAGGTCTCCCGCTATCTCTCTTACCCAAGCACACGCACTATGTAGAGTGTATATTTCCCATACACACAAAACGTCGCCCCCAAACATCTATCTCCCTAGTTATGTGGTTCTCGCGCACTCACCTCACACACTACCCCCACTGCAAACAAGCACACTTTGTCTCCTTGTGCACCACTCTCCTCTTTCTATCTCTCCCACACGCGGACCCGTCCCAGCTCCTTCCCTGTATACATATATGTCGTGACTCTTTGCATAGCTCCCTAATGTATAATCGTTCTTGATTTCGCACATTGTTCTCTACACGATCTATTCTAGATCTCTCATGAAGTCCCTATTACACACACGATGACTCGCTTCCCCTGCGTCTCCGTTCATAGGCCAATTTCAGACAACATCAACATTGTCTCCCTATCTATACGCCATTTATGGACACAAACGACCCCTCTCGCCCCCTCTCTTCCTCTCTCTCTCTTTGTCTCTCTGTCTGTCTGTCTGTCTGTCTGTCTGTCTCTCTCTCTCTCTCTCTCTCCGTCGCTCTCTCTCTCTCTCTCTGTCGCTAGCTCTCTCTTTCTCTTGCTCTCACACCCCTCTCCCACACACACACTCGATGCCTCTTCCAAATAGTTTGCTCCCCCCGCCCGCACCCGTGCTATCTCGCTACTACACATGTCACACCATTCCCCCTTCCCTTATACTAGGTTTACATCATCAGTTGTCTCTCTACTCCACATACACTCTCTCCCTGTCACACACAAACGCATGCACAAACACACACAGACACGCACAAACACCCATTTATATGGATCCTCATCTCTCCCCATGTCCGCATGTGTATCTCACACACTCACTCTCTAATTATGTATATGTGTCTCCACGTTACACAACACAAAGCCCCATGTACATGTCTCTCTCTATCCTCCACACACATAGACACAAAGAATCTGTTATCATTGCCTCAGTCTCTAACATATCGCACACGCACACTATCTCTCTCTCTCTCTCTCTCGCAAACACGATCAACAAGGGTTTCCCCGTGAATAACTTACCGTCTACTCATCAACAGTCGTGGCAGTATGGCGAACACGAGACGTGAAAAAGAATAAATCTACACGTGCTTAGACCACCTAGTATGACTACTAGGACTAGAGCAAGCCAAAAAGTGCGCCGCCGTCACCCCCTCCTTGTCGGCGACGGGAAAATCTTTGTTTTACACAGTCGAGAAGTCATTGTGCTAAGGCCCCACATGCCGATGCGTTGAATAGAATGTAGATGCTAGTTTACGGAAGCAAGTATCGATAATACGTTTGTATCTCCATACTTATATTTCTTCTTTTATAAGAAACCGAGTTGGTGATGATGGTACATGTGCCATCTTGCAATATAGACCGTCTGATCTATATCTGACGGATGGAAATTAAACTAAAAGATACCCGCACCCCTCTCCACATTTGCAGACAATGCCTTCCCTCGTTCATCCTTATCTCCAACAAACCTCATTGTTGAGCAATTAAGAAAGGAAGCCTCTGGAACAAACTGGCCTAGTGGCCGCTGCCGGCGTCGTCAATCCCCATGCCTCCGCTCAGTCCGAAAACCAACCACCACCACACCCAACTCCTCTTCACCTTATCTCATATTTCTCGAGATATCATTAGTTTTTACACATGGGATTACTCCCGCAAGGGTCAATCACAACAAGTGTTTTTATAAAAAAAATGCATCTTGATGTTCCGTTAATGCACGGATCTTGCTAGTACTCCTACACAAGACTAAGTTGGTGATGCTGGTGTGTCTGCCATTCGTCGTTTCTGACCATTAGATCTACATCTAACGATTGTGAGGTAAGTTGTTGCCTTCTCTCACCAACATCCCACTGGTCTACCAATTTGCAGAAAAACCCATAATTAGTATCTTAAAACCAACCACATCCCTCCCTGACCTCACCAAAACAGCCCAAGGAATATATTATAAGTGAAACATAATATACATATGTATATCAAAATTAGGGTGTTTTGTACCAAGTTTGTGAATAAGTATTATTCTAATTATGACTCGTTGCAATGAACATGAACATTGCTAGTATTTCCAACCATGTATTTTTTTCTAGTATTCCATAGTTTCGAGTTTTCCATCAAGATATTAGTCACTCATGGTTGATATTTACTTTCAATCATGTACACATATGCACTATGTAATTAGCCTTGCTTATTGGCTTCCAAAGCTTAACTTTCACACCTACTTACAATATCTAGAGTATTTAACAAAAAACTACCACTTTCAACCAGCCCTAGGAAGAATCTATTGTACAAAAAATAGCAAAAACATACCAAAAATTTCTTAATCCACGCCAAAACTACTACTACCTAGTACTCCTACCGATTAGGTTCGTTTAAACCCATTTATGACCAGGTTGGACCACACGTCCATGCTGACAAGGCAGCTTAAACCAACACATTTTGTTTGACCGTTGACACAAGGGACCCACATCTGACCTTCTGTCCTGTTATTCCCCCTCAAATCATTATTTTTGCTGAACATTACTTCAAACAGTACTGATGCGTGTTCGTCGGTGGCACCGGTGATGAGCGAGTTGGCCGCCGCTCCGCCGGACAGGCCGGACGCCGCGCTGGCCTCTGCACGGGTTGGCAGGCTGGCCCGAGCGTGACTCACGAGCGAGCAAGCCGCCGCGCTGGCCTTCGCTCGAGCCAGATGGCTGGCCTGAGCGCGGCGCGCGCGAGCAAGCCGCTGCACTGTCGTGCCAATATAGCTAGCAAACCTTGCAGACAGTAGCTGGATGGAGCTATCTTGGCTAGCTAGCGGCCGCGAGCGCCGGACGGAGCTGTCATCCGGGCTGCCGCAACATGGGCTCCGCACCGCCGGCGGTTTTGACCTCGCCTTCTGCCGGTGGCGGTAGCTGCGTCCCATGGCCGAGGATGACTAGGTGGACGGGCCGGAGGTAGGAGGTCACTCGGGGATTTGGTTGGTAAGAGCATGTAGAATGGTTGATAAGGCAGACTTATCTTAAGTCTGCCACGTATGCAAGTGGTAGTAGTTTCTTGGCATTTTAGTGGTTTCTTGCATTATTAGGGGTTTCTTGTAAGGAACAATGTACGTACTACTAGCGACAAAAGGCGATTCTAGGTTGCATTGTACTCCAACGAGTACTACTAGTGGTCGAGAGAGTGTATACCTCGTTTTGTGGGTTCGATCCTGGCCGAATGCACGACGGCCTTTTTTTAAAAAATAGTACTACTACACTTCGCTAGGAGCCAATATTTTACACGGGTAGTTTGAGTTTTGAAGTCAAATGGACGTGCGGCCCCACAATCTGGGTGCACTGGACAGCCTAGCCACGTGAACGGGTTTTCCTTCCCAGCATCCCGTGGCTCGCGTGCTCGCCCTAGCCGCACCTCGCTTGCAGCTTCCTCATCAGCTAGTAGTAGCATATTTAAACTAGCGCCTTCCAATTAAGCCCGAGGAGCCGAAAAAGCCTGGCGGGGCATTGGGAACTATGCAATATGGCTCTGTACTCTATGTAAAGTGTTGTACTACTAGTACTCTGTAGCTTGTGGCGTTGCACACATGGACTTCACTCCATTATCGACTCTACTATAAAAGAAATTCCTCTTGACGTGTTTTTTTGAAACGGAGGCAAAAGCTTTGCTTCATCTCATTCATAAAGAAGGAACTACTAACAAAGTTCGACGAGATCCATTACACCTCCACAAATGGAAGCGAAAAGCCTAGTCTCACTGTATCAAATAACTCAAATGTTCTGCCCCCGCAGACCGCAGTAATCGTCGCTGATAAACAGGCTTCTAGTGTGTGCGTGAGAGGAGCGGCTGAGTATAGCACCGAGAGTACCCACTAGGCCACTACGCAGGTGTACTTCCCCTGCATTGATAGTACAACGATGGTTCTAGAGAACAGTAGTACCCTCCACTTCCAACTGTAGCTCCTTGGCCCTGAGATTCAAGAGTTCAAAACTGGTGCACTATACTAGACTAGACTAGACTAGAAGTACAGTACATCACACTAATACTCGTAGTTGAGAAAAGTAGTACTGGTACTGCTATAGTACGAGTACGTACTCCTCCGTCACACAATGTAAGAAGTTTTTTGACACTAGTTGGCGTGTACAAAAAATGGCAAAAACATACCCAAAATTTCTTAATCCACGCCAAAAACTACTACCTAGTGCCAAAAATTTCTTACTAGTGCTATTATTTACAGTATAATGCAATCCCATAACAATCCATAATGCTAGTACTAGTAGTAAATAATATCCTCACCCCTTCACTGTGGAACGATCTATAGTTGGAAGGGACGAGGCCCTGCGGTTACTACGCTCTTATCTCCTCCTCGCCAGTTCCCCTCCCCCCAAAGAGAAGGCAGTTCGTCGCTGCTCCCATGGATTCGCCAGGCGGTTCTCCTCCTTGTCGGGGCTGGGAGACCTTGGACGACGATCCTCTGGGAGAAATCGCACGCCGCTCTTATGTCCTCACCGTCGCAAGACTCGGTGCTTCCTGCACCAACTTTTTCAAGATGCTGCTTAAACAGGTTTGGGAAAAGGCCATGCTTGTTGGTCTTCCATGCGTCCTCGAGGAGAAGGTTCTTCTATGGGACAATCCTTCGAATAGTCTACCGCTCCCTGGCCATGGTTGCACGTTGACTCCGCTAGAGTTGCCTACGTTGAGAGGTAGTCGGATTTTGTCCGATGAGCAGGTCAGTAATGGAGTTTGATCATGTAGTACTTAGTTATTCCATTTCCATCCCATAATTTCTCCGCTGCCCACCGTCTTATATATAGGTCTGAGTCGGTGCCAACAAAGATTGGCTTGCATACCTCCGGCCGGATACCACCATAATTTTGCACAACATCCACATTAGTGCGGCCGTTCCGGTAGACCCCTTCTCCACCATTGAGATCGGCCTTCCGGACTGGCTGGGCTTGAATACGTATGATGATGCCTACATGAGATTGAAGAAGATAGCAATTGCGGACCCGCCGACAAAGCGAGGCGGCTACGACGATTACTATCTCATCGCGGTGTTCGACATAAGGATTGCCATCAATGCAAGACGCAGTAACGGCAGAGGCTGGCGCATGTTGGCGGCAGCAGATTTGTACCCCTACACGTTCGAAAACACCGTGCGCCATCTAGGCCACATCTTCGCGGCGACAAGCCAGGGGACTTGTTTCATATGGTTGCCATCCTACGGTACGGGAGATTACAAACGGATTGCACAAACCATCATTTTCATCCCTAACGGTACTCCATTATTTTGCAGGGACCAGTCATCCCTCGATCAAAATAAGATCGCCGATCCTGGATGTGCATTTGCATCCGTGATTCGGTGTAACCTGGAACCTTGTAGCTGACTTTGGCATATTGGGATCAACTATCTTAGCAGTCGTTACCCATGGTACCACTGATGTGCAACATGGTCACACAATCTACCACGATCGGACCTTCACCATCTACCCAGGTATTCCATTTTTTAACCCTCTAGCCTTCTCTTTCATTGTTGTACTAGTAGTATACTCAGTACTACTAGTAGGAGTACTTTTTACCTTGGAGGACGCGTATAGCTAGCTGGGCCCTTGAAGACTTGAACCCACTAGCTGCCACCATTTTTGTTTTTCCATGTCTTACTATCTCATCCATGTAGCCAAGAGTGGCTATATATAATAAGCCGGTTATTTTACTTCCTCTATACCGGAGTAGTACTATTTGCTGCACAGTATTACTGACCACCATATTTGCGCACAACATTATTATGCATGGACCTTGACTATGTACGTCACCATGTGTCCAGATCTGGGATGTCGTGTGTACCAGATGAACGGCGCCGAGTTCGACCCCCGTTATGCTATATGGGTGGCGAGGAACACTCTTGGAGAGTACTCGCTTTTCATCGGGGACAGCTTCCCCATTATGAAGCGGATGCCACCTTCCGTGCATGACACGGAAGGCCTGCCGTTCATGAAGCATGGTTGTGTCTTCATTGCGCACCGCCGGATGAACGACATGCTGGGACACGCTATCCCTGATTTATGCCGCTTCAGCTTGGATGAGTCTCCATCATGTGGAACCAGACTAGAAAGCTACGACAATGATTCCCGTTGCCCACCACGATGGATCGTGCCATCCATGAAGAACACTTGGGACTGGAACCTGGAGGAGGACATGCATGTAGCCCATCTATAACGTGTAAGTGGAGTACGGTAATTTTGAACGGTAGCGCTGTGAATATATGTAGACTAGTCGTGCACAAATTTATCACATGAATTGGAGATGAACTTGTGTGGCATACTGGCATTTGTCCTTTAGAATTTATTACTAGTAAATGTGTTATGTGTACGTGCAACTTGTATGGTTGTTGCACGGGCTCCAACATGCTCTTTGAGAAAAAAAAGGTGGCACGGCTTTGGATATACGTGACGTGGCGGCATCATACAGTAGCATCGTTCGCTATAGTTGTAGTACACTCCTACTAGGACGACAGCTCCTATAAAAACTTGCGCTTGGCTCTTTGCCTCTTCGGGAGGTTCAACAGTTCGTACTCGTGTGAACCTTGCACTTGCCTCTTCACCTCTTAGGAAGGTCCAACAATGATGATACTACAGTACAATATGCGTCTGGCAATCTGACACCGATTGAACTGCTGCACGTCCACCGCGAGGGCGAGGGCGAGGGAGAGGAAGAGGGAGAGGGCGCTGTAGTCAAAACCCTCTCCTCGTCCTGTGAACCACCACGCGCGTGGGCGAGGGAGAGGCGTAGTAAGCAAGCTTCTCCTCGTTCGGCGAGTTGACGGGACACATCAAAGCAATACTAGTACTAGTAGTAGTCCATACTGCATCCTTTCCGATTAATATGGCTTAATTTGAAACGAGAAAAATACACTGGCGGTCAACGTATGTAACTATACGCTCTTTACGGTCACTATATATAGTTTTGTGTCGATTATATGATCACTAGCTCATCGTAGAGCACCGTATTGCACCCTACTGACCGGCCACATAGTCGACGTAGCACTTTGTTGACTGGTTAAATTGTCACCTGGTTTTTGGGTCCCACCTGTCAGTTGGCGGAGCAAAGAGATCAGTTAAACAAAACTTTACGCAGGCACCACACGAGTCCAACCCTTGCGCCCGAACCGCCCTGGCTGTGTATGTGAGTGCATGCACGTGTCCTCCCTCGGCCTTCCAACAAAGAGTGTACATCGGCTATAAAACAAAGAGTGTAGTAGTACATGATGTACATCTACACTTCCAATGCATTTAGCCTTTAATCTAAATCGGTATTGATTGACTAATGCACCAACTTGTGCTGTAGGTATAGGCTACATGTCTATCCTTAATTACAGCATGCAACGGCCTTCATTTAATCTTCTTATCTCAATGGTCGCATGCACACATAAGTCTGCTACTTTTGGGCATTAATTATTTTTTTGACTGTACATAGTAGGGCAAAACCCCACTGCAATTTTTTTTATTATGAGTATAAAAAGAGAGTTCAAACATACAAGGCTTGAGATAAGCCCCAAAAATGGAAAACTAGCCTAAAAAAAGGCCAACAACTAGAAAATAAAAAACTAAAGAAACTAAAAAGACTACAAAAATTACAGTACAAGGGTGTCCAACCAGGAAAAGAAAGAAGCTGAAAACTTCTCCTTAATTCTGAATTTGAGCAGGTGTAGTTCTGAGAGGAAGATGAACATCCATCTATCAATGCTGGTTGGGATGTTATTGAAAATCTTATCATTCCTGACTATCCTAATGGCCCAAGATGCAATGATAATGATCTCCATGGAAAAAGGTTGATGTAGGTTGCTCCTTTGGTCTGGAATGGCTTCCATGATGGAGAGGTTCCTTTGTCTATTAGGGCAGAGAATATCCCAGCAAGCAGAAGCAAAAGGGCAGGTCCAAAAGAGGTGTTGGAGTGTTTCTTCCTGCTGGCAGTTGAGAGTAGCACAATTATAGTTGTCAAGATGAAAAGTTTTCCTTCTTAGCAGATTCCCGGTATTGAGTCTATCGTGAAGAAGTCTCCAAAAGAAGACCTTGTGTATTGGCTGGGCAGAACATTTCCAAATCCAGCTGAACTGTGCTGGTACAATTTTTACACCTATCAAAATTTTGTATGCTTTAGCCACTGAAAAAATATTATTACCCCACATATAACTCCAAGTATCCAAGTGCTCATTGGATGCAGATCTTTTGAGGGTGTCACAAATCTCTTCCATCAACTCAAATTCCAGAAAAGCCTTCTGAGTCAGTGGTAGGTGAAATAAATCTTCCAAGTATTCAAACATAAGAACATTTTGCACTGAAAGGTTCTGATCTCTGACAAAGGAGTAAAGATGAGGGAATAATTGATTCAGGCAAGTAGTGTGCCAGAGGTCAGACCAAAACAGAGCAGATTTACCATCACCTATTGTGCATCTTGCCATGGATTTGTAGCTATCAATGAGCCTCAGGTTACATTTCCACCAGAAAGACCCTTCCCATTTTTGTCCTGGTAGGATGCCATTGTCATAATAAGCCTCCCAAATGAGATTGACCCATGGGATGTTTTCTCTATTGTAGAACTTGTGGAGGTTTTTGAGCAGAAGGGCTTGGTTTTGAACAAAGATGTTCATAACTCCAAGTCCACCCTGAATTTTGGGCCTACAAACAGTGGACCAAGCTACCAAAGCTGGTCTGTGATCCTCCAAATCTGGTCCCCTCCAAAGACAATGTCTCAAGTATTTGTTAACCTGGTTTTTGATAGTTATAGGAACATCAAGACAGCCCATGAAGTATATAATAAGTGAATTTAGTACTGACTTGACCAGCAGTAACCTTCCAGCAAGAGTCATTAAAGAAGATAGGCCCACCAGTTTTTTTGCAATTCTGCTCACCAAAAGGCAAACACTGTTCCACTATTGGTTTTTGAAGCCCTAAAGGCATGCCCAGGTAAGTGAAGGGGAATGATCCTTTCAAATAGTTCAATGTACCAGTCAAAATTTCCATTTTTTCATCACTTACATTGATTGGTATCAGATTTGATTTGCTATAGTTGACCTTAATCCAGTAGCATCTGCAAATGTGTGAAGAAGGGCTTTAAGACAATGGAGTTGTGGAGCATCAGCTTGCATGAGAATCAGGGTATCATCTGCATACTGAACTATGGGAAAATCTGGACATGACTGTACTTGCAAAGGTGGAGTGAGAAGACCCAAGTTCATTGCTCTGTTCATGATTGACTGAAGGAGGTCTGCAGCCAACACAAAACGAAGGGGAGAGAGAGGATACCCTTGTCTTACACCTCTCAAGCAATAAAACTTTTTCCCAGGAATGCCATTGAGAAGCACTTGTGATGAAGCAGAAGTAAATAGCATTTTAATCCATCTAATCCATCTTTCTCCAAAACCCTTTGCTCTGAGGATATCAATGATTGTAGAATGTTCAATGAGGTCAAATGCCTTTTCAAAATCTAGTTTCAGCACAACAATTTCCTCCTTTGACTTGTGGCATTGATGTAGGTACTCATAAGCCCAACCAAGACAGTCATGAATAGCTCTTTCCTTAAGGAAGCCATACTGATTAATATGAACCATTTTGAGGATCACTTTCTGTAACCTGTTTGCAAGCAATTTGGCGATGAGTTTGAGGCAGCAATTGAGTAAAGATATAGGTCTGAAATCATTAGCAGTACTGGGAGAAGGCCCCTTGGGAACTAGAGTTATGAAAGAAGTGTTGATGCTCTCATGAGAAATTTGCCCAGCATAGAACTCATGTATCAGTCTAGTGACATCAGGTTTTATAATATCCCAACAGCTCTTAAAAAACTCATTGTTAAATCCATCAGGTCCAGGAGACTTGTCTGGAGGCAATTTCTTGATAACTTCATTGATTTCTTCCTCAGTGAAAGGAATTTCCAGCTGTTCAAAGTCTGAAGGACTAGCTTGATGTTGCAGTAGAGAAGGCAAATGAAAGTGCATGGTGGTTTGCTATGACCTTCCTAATCTGCTCTTGAAGGCATTCCACAGTAGGGCAGCTTTCCCTGCATGGTCTGTTATTTCCACTTGATCCTCATTTTTTAGCATAGCAATGTGATTATGCCTGTTATTTATAGAAGCCTTTGTATGAAAAAATTTGGTGTTTTCATCACCAAACTTAACACCCTTGATCTTACCTCTCTGCTTCCAAGTCTCTGAATTCTTTGGTTCTTCAGTAATATGAGCAATTGTTCTTTTAGAATCACCCTGCAATTCCACTCAAAATCTCCCAAGTCTCTGAATTCTTCAAACAAGTCAAACAAGAAAATAACCTCATTAATTGCAGCAATTTTGGATTTCAGGCAAGACATGTTTTTGGCCCAAAGTTTGAGAGCCCTTCTAAGGTTTTTGAACTTGGCATTTAGGCTTTTTGCTGCATCAAGATTACCCACAGGAATATTCCAGGCTGCAGATACAACCTCTTTAAAGTCTGAGTGCTTTAACCAGTAATTTTCAAATCTGAAGACCCTGGCCTTTGGAATAGAAGTCCCAATTTTGATTAAACATGGAAGATGATCTGAGATAGACCTGGAAAGAGTCATAGCAACTGTATCAGGATAAGCAGTCATCCAAGAGGCAGAGGTGAAGAACCAATCCGGCTTTTCCAACAAAGGACTCTGTTGCATGTTACTCCAGCTGTATTTTCTGCCATGTAGAGGGAGCTCAATTAAACCCAGATTACTGATGGCTTCATTAAAGAGAAGCATTTCATTAACATCCCCACCAGGTCTGTTTCTATCAGTAGGAGCCCTAATAAAGTTGAAATCTCCAACTAGAATCCAATTTGTGTCCAAAGGCATGTGTATGTTGGATAACCAATTTATAAATTCAAGTTTGTCTGCTTGCACACAAGGCCCATAAATGTTGGTGAGGACCCAGGATTGATTGCACAAAAGACTAGTGAAACTAATTGAGAGAGAGAATCTATTCTGGAAGATGACCTCTCCCTCAAATAGTGAGCCATTCCATGTGATTAGAAGACCTCCAGAAGCACCAATTGAAGGTAGGAAGGCAAATTTATTGAGCCTGTTGGGACAAAAGTTCTTAATGTAAGCAGCATCAAAATGCTCCCTCTTGGTTGAAGACACAGAATAGCACAGGCACTTTCTTCAATTTTTTGCCCTAGAGCAAGCCATTTATCAGGTGAGTTAATCCCTTTGATGTTCCAGTTTAGTATATTCCAGCTTCTGTTGTGACTATTCATGGAAATAGTTTAAGAGAGAGACTAGGGACCAAGCACTACCACTTGGCCAGTACCCATGGAAATCAGTCCAACACGGCATCAGTGAAAGCAAATTCAGGAGGTACAGCAACCACATCATCCACAGCATATCAAAATAGGTAACTACCCAGGAGGAGTTAAAGTAGCAAAGTGCAGTGATAGAAGAACATGAACTATTACAGCAAGTCCATAGGGCCCATAAGGTGCAGTTACAACCAAAAGGAACATTCATACAGTTCATGACTTTAATCCCTTTTCTCTCCTCAACAAAAGCACCTAATGTGAACATCTAAACACTTTTGGGGTTGTCCCGCCTGTCCTCATTGGATGGGAGCATCCCAGCCAAGTCCTCTCCCACCCTTCTCTTGGGCTACTTATAGAGCTTTCCCTCCAACTCCTGATCAGCCACCTTGCAAAATGAGGTTGTGAGATTCTTAACCACTGATTTCTGAACAACTAGTGGAGCAGCATTACATGGCAGACACTTATTATTAGAGCAAGAACCTCTTTTAAACCCAACATTATCTTTTTTAATTCTATCACTCCTCCTTACCTCTGTTTCTACAAGAGGTGTCTTTCCTCCCCTTCTTTTCTTAGAATTTTCAGCCCCAAAAGGTTGAAGAAGGGCCAAGGAGTCCAAGTCCTGCTGGTTGGAAGAATCTCCTTCATTTTCCTTGTTTGTATCCTGCTGATGAGTTTGAGCCATGAGATGCTTGCAAGTAGGAGCCTTAGTAGTAATACATTTATCAGGAATGTGAAAGATATAAGAATTTTCAGTGCCCTCTACTTCAGCAAGTAATTCCCACAAAGGAGATTTAAGCATATTGAGTGTCCAGTTAAACTTGTCTGGTGTCATTAGAAGGTGCACAATAAAATTGAACCAACTTACTGGGACTTGAACAGAAAGAGAAGGAACATCCTCCAAAGGTTTTTGAGCAAAATGCTCCTTCCAAATCACCAGACCTTCTTCTGACAAAATATTATCTTTTGGGCGTTAATTATACCCTGGTCAATGTGTAAATCTCTCAATGTACAGTCTTTCACGGATGTAGGGAGTAGGTTGAGCACTTGAGCATGAGCGTGTGTGTTGCATCGTGTGCTGTGTGCCGCATGGGTGCGTGAGTGTTGCGTGCGTCCATGTGGAGTACGTGTGAGTGTTGCATGTTGCATGCATGCATGCATGCATGGGGCACTCCCTCCCATTGACATGTTCATATTTCAAACTTCCTCTGTTCCCTCCATATGGTGATACTCCCTCTGTTCCCAAATACTCCAGTACGGAGTAAAAGCCTCCCTCTGTTCCCAAATACGGAGTATTTGTCTTTCTACAGATTTCAACAAGTGACTAGGTACGGAGCAAAATGAGTGAAGTGAGCGTAGAGGCATAGGGATACTGTAGAAAGGAAATCCTCGTGATCCATAATTCCCCATCTCGGTCAGAGAGAACTATTCAACTAGTCTTCACAGTGAAGTGACAATACACGCTGTAGCAGATGGGACACGTAATTAATAAGCTGAACCAGCGTGTTGGTGTTACTAAATCAGCCTTACCCAGTACTGCCATCATGTTTGCCAGTAGAGCATGCTTCCGCAAATACGCCTACGCACCTGTGTCCTCCATTAACTGACATATGGGCCCTCTTGTGGTAGACCCACATGTCATCGGTGTAAATATTTACACTCCGGAGGACGGTGCCTATATCCTGGTAGTAGTACTAGTAAAATTGAGATTTAATGCACTTTCTTCCCCGTCTTCCACTCTTCTTCCTCCTTTCTTCTTCTTCCTCCTCTCTTCCCCATCGTCGGCCGCACAACATTTACCCCCGCTCATTGCTCGCCCGCCCGCGCCATCTTCCTTGGTAGCTCGCGCGTACCATTTACCCCCGCTCACTGCTCGCCCGCCCGCGCCATCTTCCTTGGTAGCTCGCGCGTACCATATCCCCCCGCTCACTGCTCGGCCACACAAGGAGAAGCTTCTTCGCTCGCCCGCCCGAATCCACTTCCCCGCTGGCTCGCAGGCACCGAAAACCCCAATGGCAGAACCGACTAACACGCAGAGCCACGATTGGAATTCCCTCCCCGATGTTCTCTTGGAGCAGATCTGTAGTCGTATGGACCTACTCAGCACCGTCCGTCTGGCCGCATGCTTGGTGTCTTTGTACCGTCTACTCGTCTGCAACCGGCCGGCTCTTTTCAAGACACCCTGCTTGCTGATGCCCGATCCTCGTAGGTGGCCCAGACACCGACTTGACGATCCTACGGAGGTTGCCGTGGTGCCCCTCGACATGCTACCACTACCTGTCCACCTATCCTTCATGCACGGCCACTACTGGGCGGGCATGAAGGCCAACTGGATCGTCCTCATCCACCACACCGGTAGTCCGTGGCGTCTCGTGGATATCTACACCCAGCGAAAGATCACCCTTCCATCATTGGATACTACCGACATCGAGCCTTGCGGCCCGCCGAACACTCCTGCCTACTACGCACGAGACGCGTCAAGCTTTTGGCTCGACCTCTGTTTGCAGAAAGTTGTAATCTGCGAAGTGCCCACACCATCAGAAGACTACATGGATTACAAGCTCATTGCCTTGTTCAACATGGGATTAGTCTATCTGGAATCCGGTCGCCATACATGGTTATGGATCATCATCAATCCAGTTGAGGCAACATTTCTGTCTGATGCTATAGTGCATGATGGCATCGTTTACGCGGTCGATGCACAGATTGGCTGCCTATACTGGTGGAATCTATCATCATGTAATTGTTCTATCTCATCTCATCTTTACCTTATGAATATGACTGACTGTTCATTTGTTACAAATTTAGAATGCATAGCATGTCTATAACCACATCCTTGCTATATGTTCCTCTCATTTCCTAGATTTTTATGACCACACATGTTATTGTTAGAGTTGATATGAGAACAATTGGCATCTAATGATTGTTAGAATACATATTATGAGCATAACATCATGATTGCTATATGTTACTCTCGTTTACTAGATTTTTATAACAACACATGTTATTGCTTAGAGTTGATATGAGAATAGTAGTAGTAAGTGCTATGGTAGAATATGAGTAGGCGTTGTCATAGTTGTTTTCCTCTCATTGTTACATGATGTTTGAACCATGACATGTTGCTAGAATATGAAAGCCATTGGCTTATTTTTTTAACTTGGGGTATGATTATGACCACGGCATTGCAATTCTTTGTCTATGATATGTGTCACTGTTATAATAATCTTAATTCCACACATACTCTGAACATGATTGTTTATTTTTGTCCTTTTGGTCTCCAATTTGAATTGTTGCAGCAGACGCAAATGCATTGGCCTTCATGATTCCAGGACCTGGAATCATACCAGCCGATGGGTGCTGGTTTTATCGCTCGTTCAGCTGACGGCGGTCATTTGATGCTCATTCGCACATACCAAATTGACCAAACCATTACATCAAACCACATGCAGTACAATGCGTGGGGCATTCGTGACATTGATGGCTATGGCTACTCCGTGTTCGAGAAAGATCCCAGCTCCGTTGGGCCAGGCGTATTCAACTGGAGGTGGGTTTACAGCCTCGGCAACCACTCCTTGTTCCTCGGGCTCAATTATCCGATCATCAAACCAATCATCGATCATATCACCAGTGATGACTACTGTGCTATGCAACTTCCATTCGCGAGGGGGGGCTGTGTTTACACATCATACCATGGGTTTCATGAATTACCATATCCAGAGATTCGTCGACACAGCTTGTTGCCAGGTAATCTTCAGTGTGTGAAAGGCATCAAGCTTCCATGCGATGGATGGCTTTTGCAAACCCAACATGCGGCGATGTGGTTCATGCCAACAGCAAATATGCACAACTTCATTCGTGCTGATATCTAGACTGAGCCATGTATTCTGCTGCTGTAGCACGACCCTCTTTTGTTGGATATTATGTAATGTTGTTAGTTTGAAGCACTCCTCTGGTTTGAAGGATAGATACCTTCCTGGGATCAAGTGCATCCTAACTCACCTGCGTAGGATGTACTGATAATGATGATGGAGATGCTGTGCAGAAGCCATATATATACATATATATCAGTTATGTTTCAAGTGCGTACTTGTTAGTTAAACCTATGTATAAATTGTGACACTAAATACGACTAGTAAGTAGTACAGTAGCAGTACTAGTATACGTCGGTCAAATTATTCATCATGTCCACACATTGAATTGACGTGACAACACACTGCGCGTGAGGTGACACAAGAATCCCGGTGGCGTGTTCGGGTATTCCGGACTTCAGATTTGGAGTACCACTTATCTGTCGAAATCTTTTTTTCGAAACGGAGGCAAAAGATTTGCCTGATCCATTAAATAAGAGGAGAATAGAGTTTAGAGTTTTTACAAGAGCCCTTGCAAAACGTCATGGCAATTACTCTCGTACAACTGTCGAAGAAGCGCGAGTTTTTGCTCTGTCGAAATCTTTCATCATTCACTTAAAACAGTCGATTGGTCATACATTGAGTACCATATAACTGGAATTACCGATGCAAGTCGAAGAATGATTGGCCGGTGCTACCGGCTGGTGTCAAGTTTGATCCCACGGATTAGGAGCTGATCGAGCACCTTGAGGCCAAAGTGAGTGTTGACAGCGCAAGATTTCAGTCTCTCATCGATTTGTTCATACCAACCATCGACAGCAAGCACGACATATGCTACACCCAACCTGAGAAACTTCCAGGTAAGACACCGATCGGCCGTCTACTTGCACAAACATATTCCTTTGTTTATAGCTCTGTTTTTATTTTTAGACGCAGGCCTGGTGAAACAATTACAATTTGACAGTTAATAAAAAGTGAAATAAGTGACTGCTTATGAAAATGCCAACTAGGTACACTAAACCATGTATTCCACAATACTGCAGGTATCACACTGAGTGGCCTAAAGAAGCATTTCTTCAAGCGCAATTCCAGGGCGTTCAAAAGGGGCACGTGGACGCGTCGCAAGATACAGTCAGAGTGCGGCACGCATGCGATGTGGCACAAGACCGGCAATACCTTGCCTGTGATGGTCAATGGCCGGCAGACGGGCAGCTAAAAAGGTTCTGGTGCTGCACACCAACAAGAACTTCGACCAGCAGAGGACCAACTGGGTGATGCACCAGTACCACATCGGGGACCTGGAGCAAGAGAAGGAGCGGGAGCTGGTCCTCTGCAAGATTTTCTACCAGACGAACACTAGGGCCAGGAGTAGTTTGGTATTGGTAGTTGTACTACCTTGTCATCCGCAAGTTGGTATTGTTGTTAACGATCTTTTGGTATGAACTTGCATTTGCTTCCAACCATCATGCCGAGGGTCGACGTGGATATAAAGCTGAATCATTTGTTTTGAAACGAATTCTCAGGCACCTGATTTTTATTTGATGGGTAGCATAAGCACCCGCCGTTCGAATTCCCAGTTCTGCAGTATTTTCGAAACAAGTGCGTGCACTTATTATCATGATAAAAAGAACAACATCCGTGCTCCGTCCCAGTTATCAGTCTGTGCTTGCAGAATACTCTCATTTATTGAGCACGTATATTGTTTTTTCAGGTCGAGCAAGTTTCAACTGGGCTGTAGACTGACCAGGGTTGGTTTTGTTTTTAACAGGCCCAGCCCATGACAACAACGGGGCACAAAGATCCAGCAGGTATCTACTGGCCTCTGGCCCGCCAGCGTTAGTTATATTTTGTCTTACAACATCCGCAGGCAGTTTTGTTATTGAATCAAACACACAGCCCAGTTCTATTTTCCTCTTGAAACGCATGCCCTACATCTGTTTTCTAATCTCTACCTATAGTTTTACTAGTTCATATACACGTATCATTATATTGAAAACACATAAAATTCCCTTTTCATATTTACATCCTTATTTTTGTTGTTTTTTCCCACCCAGCGCTGATTTTTTTACCACTGGTTTTCCCTTAAACCAACTCAATTGTCCCACGTCTTATTTGCTTACAAAAACAAAATGATTTTTTTGGCAAATCAATAAGTTCTTAAAAAATGTTTATCATTTCGGTATTACAACAGTTTGGACTCCACCGAAATATGCAAAATAAGGTTGAACTTTTTGACCGTGGTCCTGTGCAGAAAATGGGCTGTAATAAATTACTTAAGAATTAGCAAATGGGCCGCAAATTATAAAAAATAGCAAATGGGCTGCAAATTGTAAAAAATAGCAAATGGGCTTTATGTTGTCTGCCACAGATTTGGAGGCTGACTTGTGGGCCTACTAAGTTCATGCGTACGCAAGGTTTCTTAAAAAAGAAACTTAGTCAACAATCGACTCTACCAGCGTCAGACCGTTAGATGTCAATCTAATGGCAATCGTGCTTCTTCAGTCTCTGATCTTCCTGCCCCAGCCGCCCAAACCAGCGCCATCGGAACGGCCTGCTCCTGCCTCCCGTGGCCGGTAGTGCTGCCGGGCAGGCCTCACGGCCCCATCATACTCGCATCCCTGGCCTGTCTATCCCTCTACTCACCCACACCTCCTGTTATTTTCCGGCGACGGCAGTCGAACCTGTCAACCCTCGTACTCTCCTCCGCATGGGCAGCCACTGCGTGTCTTCGCCAGCTCCCTATCGTTCCCTTCATAGGCCTCGCCGTCGTCCACCGCCCTGGTGCTCTCGGCGCGGTGTGGTCAACGATGTCCATCCAACGGACGTAGTGCTTCTTCAACCTCTGGTCTTCTTGCCCTAGCCGCCCAAAGCAGCGCCGGCCATACTACTCCCACCACTGGCCAGGCCATCCCTCCACTCACCCACTCCCCCTGTTATTCTACGTCGATGGCAGCCTCACACTGCAGCCGAACCAGTGAACCCTCGTACTCCTCTATGCGTGGGCATCCACTGCCGCGTCTTCCCTGGCTCCACGTCGTACCCTTCCTAGGCCTCGCCATCGTCCACCGCCCTGGTGCTCTCGGTGCGGCGTGGTCAATGTGGTCAACGACCGACTTTCATCGGAAGAGTACTGTACGTGGAGAGGCTGACAGCTGGGTCCACGACAGCCGCAAGGAAGTGCCTCCTTATTACGCGCAAAATAATTATTTCTCCACCTAACAGCAGGGACCCACCGGACGTGCCACCAGTATTTCGCGGAAAAAACGTTTCCCCCCTGACTGCTGTGACCCACCGGACGGGCCACCGTTTTCGCAAAAAAAATGTTTGCCCCTGACTGCTGGGACCCATCGGGCATACCGCCGTATTTCGCGAAAAAAATGTTCCCCCCGCTGTCAGCTCGGACCCACCGGAAGTGCCTCCTTATTACGCACAGAAAAATGAATACTCCCCCTGCTAGCTAGGACCCACCATGGTGGGAGGCTGACTTGTGGCCTACTAAGTTGACGGGGACAGAGGGCTTTGTCAACTTAGTCAATATGAACGATTCTAGCTCCAGTGACCATACGATGTCCATCCAACGGCCGTCGTGATTTTTCAATCTCTGCTCTTCCTGCTCCAGCCGCTCAAACAAGCGCCGGCGGGACTGCCTGCTCCCTCCTCCCTGCGGCCGGCTGTGCTGTCGTGCAGGCCTCACCGCCCCACCGTACTCCCATCGCTGGCCTAGCCATCCCTCTACTCACCCACACGGCCACACCTGCTATTATTCTCCGGCGAGGGCAGACGAACCAGTAAACCCTCGTACAGTCGTACTCCCCTCCGCGTTGGAAACAACTGCCGAGTCTTCCCTGCCTCCATTTTGTTCCCTTCCTAGGCCCCGCTGTCGTCCACTGCCCTAGTGCTCTCGACGTGGCGTGGTCAACGTGGTCAAGGAACGGCTTCCATCGGACGTAGACTATACGTGGAGAGGCTGACAGCTGGGTCCATGGCCGCAGCAAGGAAGTGCCTCCTTATTACACGCAAAATAATTATTCCTCCACCTGACATCTGGGACCCACAGGAAGGGCCTCTGTATTTCACAAAAAAAACGTGCCCCCAGCTGACATGTTGGACCCACTAGCTATCTTCGCACGTAAGGAAGTGCCTCCTTATTACGCACAAAAAAATGAATACTCCCCCTGCCAGCTGGAACCCAGCATAATGGGAGGCTGACTTGTGGGCCTACCAAGTTGACGGGGACGGAGGGTTTGTCAACTTAGTCAATATGAACGATTCTAGCTCCTGTTACCGTACGATGTTCATCCAACGGCCATAGTGCTTCTTCAACCTCTGGTCTTCTTGCTCCAGCCGCCCAAACCAGCGCCGGTCGTGCCACGTGCTGCTGCCTCCCGTGGCCGGCTATGATGCCGCGGAGGCCTCACCGCCCCCTTCTACTCCCACCGCTGTCCAGGCCATCCCTCTACTCACCCACACCCCCTGTTATTCTGCGGCGACAGCAGCCTCACACCGCAGCCGAACCAGTGAATCCTCGTACTCCTCTTCGCATGGGCATCCACTGCCGCGTCTTCCCTGGCTCCGAGTCGTCCCCTTCCTAGGCCTCTCCGTCGTCCACCGCCGTGGTGCTCTCGGCGCGGCGTGGTCAACATGGTCAAGGAACGACTTCCATCGGACGTGGACTGTACGTGGAGAGGCTGACAGCTGGGTCCACGGCCGCCGCAAGGAAGTGCCTCCTTATTACGCGCAAAATAATGATTCCTCCACCTGATAGCAGGGACCCACCAGACGCGCCATCGTATTTCGTGAAAAAAATGATTCGCCCCCCTGACTGCTGGGACCCACCATCTACATCTTTGCACGCAAGGAAGTGCGTCCGGGCAAAAAAACGATTCGCCCCCCTGACTGCTAGGACCCACCAGCTACATCTTTTTTTTGAGGGAACACCAGCTACATCTTCGCAGGCAAGGAACTGCCTGACAGTCGGGACCCACCTGGTCGGAGCGTACGTAGCGTTGTCATTCTGGTCGCGAACTTGTACGTACATATATACTAGTCGATGTAGAGGCGCGCACGTGTCATAGTAGAGGCGCGCACGTAGCATGTACATGTACGTACAACGGCGAGGGTGCAAGAAAGAAAATACGGCCATGTACGTACATACAGGCAGGGTCTCGAACGCCTACTCGCGCATATGTACATGGCTGGGTCGGAACGGAGAAACAACGTCATCGTCGTGTTCATGGGGAGGCAACGAAATGCGTCGTGTTCATCGGGAGGCAACGGAACGCGTGGGAGCCAACCGGCTGGGTCGGAATGGAATGCGTGGCCGTGTTCATCGGGAGGGCTTGGACGGAACAGACGATGGAAACTAGGCCTGGCGTACCGCACAATGGAGGAAACGACCTTGTGTTCGACCGGCCACGTTTGAAACGGGGTCCTGTTGATCGGGAGGGGCCTGGCGTACCGCAAAACAGAGGAAACAGACCTCCTACGGTCGAAATGGGGGTCCTGTTCATCGGGAGGGGTGTGGCGTACCGCAAAACGGACGAAACAGACTTGTTTTGGAGTGCTACGGTCGAAACAGGGGGGGGAGGGCTGTGGCGTACCACAAAATGGGACTCCACGGGATACTGTTCATCTCCACCGTCGACCTCCTCCAGCCTCCACGGGCTCCTGTTCATTCAGCCTCCACCGCGCGCTACTCCACCGGCTACTGTTCAACCACCCCTCCACGGGCACGCCTCCACCGTCTACTGTTCATCCAGCCCTCCACACCACGGGGTCCTGTTCAACCACCCATCCACCGTCTATTGTTCATCCAGCCCTCCACACCACGGGATCCTGTTCAACCACCCCTCCACGGCCACCCCTCCACCGTCTACTGTTCATCCAGCCCTCCACACCACGGGTTCCTGTTCATCCAGAGGCAACGCCACCGCTCACTGTTCATCCAAAGCCCCCCACAATGCTCACTATTCATCCAATCGATCGGCTTCAGTTAGCAGCAGTAGCGAAGGAATCGCTCCATCGGGTTCAGTTAACAGCCATCGATCGATCGCTCGGGTTCAATAATGTGTAGCCTGCAGTGCAATCGCTCGGGTTCAGTTAGAGCCCAATGCCTCGCTCAGCTTCAGTTAGAGCCAACGCCTCGCACACACGCGCGTACGTATGAGAGAAACACGCATCGCTCTCCCACCGTAACCGGCAACTCCCCGAAGTTTTCCTCCCCCTCGCTTCTACCACGGGTTTTTCTATCATGGACGGCCCAAAGAATGTCGTGCAGCTGCGTCTCCGGCCCGCCCAAGACCAAAAGCCCATTTTCTGTCATGATTTTTTGTCATAGAAGTAGGAGCCCACCACATCTATGATGATACCGGGTTTTATCACAATTATTGTCATAGAAGTGTCATATGTATGACAGAATTTTTTTTCGTTCGGCCCAAAATGTCACGGATGTGTCTTTTTTTGTAGTGTTAGAAGTTGTATTTTCTAGTGATAAGTTCAGACCTTACATTGTTGATTCTAAAGTAACTATTCACACTGATCATGCTGCTATTAAATATCTTATGGAAAAGAAAGATGCTAAACCTAGACTTATTAGATGGATCCTCTTGCTCCAAGAATTTGATTTGCATATTATTGATAGAAAGGCAGCTGAGAACCCCATTACAGACAACTTGTCTAGGTTAGAGAATGTTCTTGATGACCCACTACCTATTGATGATAGCTTTCCTGATGAAAAATTAGCAGTCATAAATGCCTCTTGTACTGCTCCATGGTATGCTGATTATGCTAACTACATTGTTGCTAAATTTATACCACCTAGTTTCACATACCAGCAAAAGAAAAAGTTATTTTATGATTTAAGACATTACTTCTGGGATGACCCACACCTTTATAAAGAAGGAGTAGATGGTGTTATTAGACATTGTGTACCTGAGCACGAACAGGAACAGATCCTACGCAAGTGTCACTCCGAGGCATATGGAGGACACCATCTTGGAGATAGAACTGCACATAAGGTATTGCAATCCGGTTTTGATTGGCCTACTCTCTTCAAAGATGCCCGTAAGTTTGTCTTATCCTGTGATGAATGTCAAAGAATTGGTAATATTAATATACGTCAAGAAATGCCTATGAATTATTCTCTTGTTATTGAACCATTTGATGTTTGGGGCTTTGATTATATGGGACCTTTTCCTGCCTCTAATGGATATACACATATTTTAGTTGCTGTTGATTACGTTACTAAGTGGGTAGAAGCTATTCCAACTAGTAGTGCTAATCATAACACCTCTATTAAGATGCTTAGAGAAGTTACTTTTCTGAGGTTTGGAGTCCCTAGATATCTCATGACCGATGGTGGTTCACATTTTATTCATGGTGCTTTTCGTAAAATGCTTGCTAAGTATGATGTTAATCATAGAATTGCATCTCCTTATCACCCACAGACTAGTGGTCAAGTAGAATTGAGTAATAGAGAGCTCAAATTAATTTTGCAAAAGACTGTTAATAGATCTAGAAAGAATTGGTCCAAGAAACTTGATGATGCATATGGGCCTATAGAACTACATATAAAAAATCCTATGGGTATGTCTCCATATAAAATGGTTTATGGAAAGGCTTGTCACTTACCTCTCGAACTTGAACATAAGGCATATTGGGCCATTAAAGAGCTCAACTATGATTTCAAACTTGCCGGTGAGAAGAGGTTATTTGACATTAGCTCACTTGATGATTGGAGAACCCAAGCCTATGAGAATGCCAAGCTGTTTAAAGAGAAAGTTAAAAGATGGCATGACAAAAGGATACAAAAGCATGAGTTTAACGTAGGTGATTATGTGTTACTATTCAACTCTCATTTAAGATTTTTTTGCAGGAAAACTTCTCTCTAAATGGGAAGGTCCTTACGTTATCGAGGAGGTCTATCGTTCTGGTGCCATAAAAATCAACAACTTCAAAGGCACAAATCCGAAGGTGGTGAATGGTCAAAGAATCAAACATTATATCTCTGGTAATCTATAAATGTTGAAACTAATATTATTGAAACTATAACCCCGGAGGAATAGATAAGGGACACTTTCTAGAACGTTTCAGACTCCGAAAAGGAATAGGTATGTGGTACGGTAAGTAAACCAACTCCAAAACAGTTCTAATAGCAATTTTTCTCCGTTTTGGAATATTTAAGAAAATAGGAAAATAAGAAGTAGCCCGGGAAGGACACGAGGCATCCACGAGGGTGGAGGGCGCACCCTACCTTACTAGGCGCGCCCCCTGCCTCGTGGGCACCTCGTGTGCTCTCCGGACTCCGTTTTCTTGCATGATACTTATTTTGGTCGGTAAAAATTCATTATATAATCCCTCGAAGGTTTTGACCACTGTATCACGCAAATATCCTCTGTCTTTGTTTCGATTTGTTTTTCTAACAGATCTAGAGCACTATGACGTCTTCAAGCGCTCCCAAGGACAAGTTTTTCGAGAGGGTCATCAACCCCTACCTCGCGGAGGTGCTGCATCACCCTCAAACCATTGAGATGCGTGAGGGGGTGCTGCACATCCGCGATGTGGAGGGACCAAGGAGTACCGAAAGCGTGGAGACAAAGCTTGAAGCGATGGAACAACAAGTTTTCAAGTGCCAAGGGATGGTGGAGCGCAGACTTAACGCCAACCAGATGATGATCGCGGAGTTTACCAACAACCACAAGCTGGATGCCAAGAACATTGGGGAGACCATCTTGAAGCTTCATAAGAAAATCGAGCACCTCCAAGCCCAGATCTATGACCTGCAAAAGCAAACTGTGAGTATGAATATAGATTCAAGAGGATGAGTTTGGCTGCAGATTTGAGGATCCCGGAGACTCGATCATCCTTCTATGATGGTGAGCCTATGCCTTGGAAGACGGACGACAAGGTTACATCATCAACAACTCCTTCCTCACCACCTCCGAGGGCATAATCACATGGGTATGGGCACTCCCCTTGGCAACTGCCAAGCTTGGGGGAGGTGCCCCGGTATCGTATCACCATCACACTCCTATCTTTACCGTTTTACTTAGTTCGATCCTTTTGGTAATATCTTGATCTAGTAGAATAAAGTTTTGGTATGAATTAGTTTTGAGTTTTGCTTTGTGATCCCTCTATGTAATCGAGTCCGTGAGCTATATATAATAAAGATTAGTGTTGAGTCAAGGGCTTTGCTATCTTGCTATGATCTTAAGTGCATGAAATAATAAAAGAAATAAAAGATTTCATATTGATCTTATGAATAGTAATGACTTCACACATAAAGAGTATGATACATAAAAGTTGTTGAGAGTTGGCAAACATAGTTTTGGTCATCATTGCAATTAATAGGAAGTAATAAAGAAAGAGAGGTTCTCACATATAAATATACTATCTTGGACATCTTTTATGATTGTGAGCACTCATTAAAGTATGACATGCTAAAGAGTTGATGTTGGACAAGGAAGACAATGTAATGGGTTATGTTTTCTCACATCTCAGTTAAAGTATATTGTCATGGATCATGCAAACATGTTGAGCTTGTCTTTCCCCCTCATGCCAGCCAAATTCCTTGCACCAAGTAGAGATACTACTTGTGCTTCCAATTATCCTTAAACCCAGTTTTGCCATGAGAGTCCACCATACCTACCTATGGATTGAGAAAGATCCTTCAAGTAAGTTGTCATGTTGCAAGCAATAAGAATTGCTCTCTAAATATGTAGGACTTATTAGTGCGGAGAAAATAAGCTTTATATGATTGTGTGATATGGAAGTAATAAAAGCGATGGACTGCATAATAAAGGTTCATATCACAAGTGGCAATATAAAGTGACGTTCTTTTGCATTAAGATTTTGTGCATCCACCAAAAAAGCACATGACAACCTCTGCTTCCCTCTGCGAAGGGCCTATCCTTTACTTTATGTCTTTTACATTATGCAAGAGTCAACGTGATCCTCACCTTTCTCTTTTTCATTTTTATCCTTTGGCAAGCACCTCGTGTTGGAAAGATCCTGATATATATATATATATATATATATATATATATATATATATATATATATATATATATATATATATCCAATTGGATGTAAGTTAGCATGAACTATTATTGTTGACATTACCCTTGAGGTAAGACGTTGGGAGGCAACACTATAAGCCCCTATCTTTCTCTATGTCCGATTAAAACTCCATAACCATAAGTATTGCGTGAGTGTCAGCAATTGTGGAAGACTAAATGATAGTTGAGTATGTGGACTTGCTGAAAAGCTCTATTCTTGACTCTTTCTGATGTTATGATAAATTGCAATTGCTTCAATGACTGAGATTATCGTTTGTTAGTTTTCAATGAAGTTTCTGATTCATACTTGACATTGTGAATAGATTGTTACTTGAGCATAAGAAATCATATGACAAAATCTATATATGTTGTTGTTATAAGAATGATCATGATGCCCTCATGTACGTATTTTGTTTTTATCGACACCTCTATCTCTAAATATGTGGACATATTTTTCGATATCGGCTTCCGCTTGAAGACAATCGAGGTCTAAGCTTGGGGGAGTTGATACGTCCATTTTGCATCATGCTTTTATATCAAAATTTATTGCATTATGGGTTGTTATTTCACGTTATGTCACAATACTTATGGCTATTCTCTCTTATTTTACAAGGTTTAACATGAAGAGGGAGAATGCTGGCAGCTGGGATTCTGGGCTAGAAAAGGAGCAAATATTGGAAACCTATTCTACACAGCTCCAAAAGTCCTGAAACTCCACGAAAGTCATTTTTGGATTTTCAGAGGAAGAAGTACCAGAGGGGGCCCACACCCTGGCCACGAGGGTGGGGGGCACGCCCACCCTTACAGAGCGCACCCCCCTGCCTCGTGGGCCCCCTGGTGGCCCTCTGGTGCCCATCTTCTGCTATATGAAGCCTTTTACCTTGGAAAAAAAATCATAAGCAAGCTTACGGGACGAAACTCCGCCACCACGAGGCGGAACCTTGGCGGAACCAATCTAGGGCTCCGGCGGAGCTGTTCTGCCAGGGAAACTTCCCTCCGGGAGGGGGAAAACATCACCATCATCATCACCAACGATCCTCTCATCGGGAGGGGGTCAATCTCCATCAACATCTTCACCAACACCATCTCCTCTCAAACCCTAGTTCATCTCTTGTATCCAATCTTTGTACCCAAACCTCAGATTGGTACCTATGGGTTGCTAGTAGTGTTGATTAATCCTTGTAGTTGGTGCTAGTTGGTTTATCCGGTGGAAGATCATATGTTCAGATCCTTAATGCATATTAATACCCCTCTGATTATCAACATGAATATGCTTTGTGAGTAGTTACATTTGTTCCTGAGGACATGGGTGAAGTCTTGCTATTAGTAATCATGTGAATTTGGTATTCGTTCGATATTTTGATGAGATGTATGTTGTCTCTCCTCTATTGGTGTTATGTGAACATCGACTACATGACACTTCACCATTATTTGGGCCTAGAGGAAGGAATTGGGAAGTAATAAGTAGATGATGGGTTGCTAGAGTGACAGAAGCTTAAACCCTAGTTTATGTGTTGCTTCGTAAGGGGCTGATTTGGATCCACTAGTTGCATGCTATGGTTAGGTTTACCTTAATACTTTTGTTGTAGTTGTGGATGCTTGCAATAGGGGTTAATCATAAGTGGGATGCTTGTCCAATAAAGGGCAGCACCCAAGCACCGGTCCACCCACATATCAAATTATCAAAGTAACGAACGTGAATCATATGAGCGCGATGAAAACTAGCTTGACGATAATTCTCATGTGTCCTCGGGAGCGCTTTTCTCATTATAAGAACTTGTCTAGTCTTGTCTTTGCTAGAAAAAGGATTGGGCCACCATGCTACACCTATTTACTTTTATTGCTTATTACTCGTTACAAATTATCTTATCATAAAACTATCTGTTACCTACAATTTTAGTGCTTGTAGAGAATACCTTACTGAAAACCGCTTGTCACTTCTTTCTTCTCCTCGTTGGGTTCGACACTCTTACTTATCGAAAGGACTACGATAGATCCCCTACACTTGTGGGTCATCAGTATGCGAGCCACGAGATGATGGGATTGAAAACCCGTTCACGTGGCTGGGCTATCCATTGCACCCAGATTGTGGTGCGACATGTCCGTTCGACTCCAAAAGTCAAACTACCAGTGTACAATATTGGCTCACAGCAAAGTTACTATTTAAAGAAAAGGCCGCCGTGCGTTCGGCAGGGATCGAACCCACAAAATGAGCTATGCACTCCCGCGACCACTAGTAGTACTCGTTGGAATACAATGCAACCTAGAATCGCCTTTTGTCGCTAGTACATTGTTCCTTACAAGAAACCACTAATAATGCCAAGAAACTACTACCAGACTTGTGAGACCTACATGTCAGTCTGGACAAAGATCCCGGAGTGACCTCCTACCTCTGGCCCGGCCACCTTGTCATCCTCGGCCATGGGACGCAGCTACCGCCGCCGGTAGAAGGCGAGATCAAAACCGCCGATGGTGCGGAGCCCATCTTGCGGCAGCCTGGATGCCAGCTCCGTCCGGCGCCCGCGACCGCTAGCTAGCCAAGATAGCACACACCCTAATGTGTGCATCCAGCTGCTTGTCTGCAAGGTTTGCTAGCTAGGTCGGCATGGCGGTGCAGTGGCTTGCTCGCGCGCAGCACTAAGGCCAGCCATCTGGCTCGAGCGAAGGCCAGCGCGGCGGCTTGCTCACATGTGAGTCATGCTTGGGCCAGCCAGCCAACCCGTGCGGAGGCCAGCGCGGCGTCCGACCCGTCCGGCGGAGCGGCGTCCAACTCGCTCATCACCGGCGCCACCGACGAACACGCATCACTACTGTTTGAAGTAATGTTCAGGAAAAATAATGATTGGAGGAGGAAGAACATGATAGAAGGTCAGATGTGGGTCCCTCATGTCAACGGTGAAACAAAATGTGTTGGTTTAAGCTGCCTCGTCAGCACGGACGTGTGGGCCAACCCTGTCATAAACATGTTTAAACGAGCCTAATTAGCACTAGGTAGTAGTTTTTTTGGCGTGGATTAATAAATTTTGGGTATGTTTTTGCTATTTTTTGTACAATAGTTTCTTCCTATGGCTGGTTGAAAGTGGTAGCTTTTTGTTAAATACTCTACATACTGTAAGTAGGAGTGTAAGTTAAGCTTTGGAAGCCAATAAGCACGGCTAGTTACATAGTGCCTATGTGTATGTAATCCAAAACTAAATATCAACCATGAGTGACTAATATCTTGATGGAAAACTCGAAACTATGGAAATACTAGCATTTTTTTGCATGGTTGGAAATACCAGCAATGTTCACATGCGTTGCAACGGATCATAATTAGAATAGTACTTATTCACGAACTTGATAGAAAACACTCTAATTTAGATATACATATATCACTAGAGACATATTATGTTTCAATCAGAATATATTCCTTGGGCTGCTTTCATGAGGTGATGGAGGGATGTGGTTGGTTTTAAGATACTTTCATAGTCGTTAGATGTAGATCTAATGGTCAGAAATGACGGATGGCAGACAGACCATCATCACCAACTAAGTCTTCTGTAGGAGTACTAGCAAGATGTTTGTGCATTGCATGGCACATCAAGATGCATTTTTTTATAAAAACATCTGTTGTGATTGACCCATGCGGGAGTAATCCCATGTGTAAAAACTAATGATACTCGAGAAAGAGGAGAGATAAGGAGGAGGAGTGGGGCGCGGTGGTGATTGGTGGTCAGACTGAGAGGAGGCATGGGGATGGACGACGCTGGCAGCGACCACCATGCCAGTTTGTTCCAGAGGCTTCCTTTTTTAATTGCTCAACAATGAGGTTGTGGGGGATAAGGACGAACAAGGGAAGGCCTTGTCTGCAAATGTGGAGAAGGGTGCGGGTATCTTTTAGTTTAATTTCTATCCGTCAGATATAGATTGGACGGTCTATATTGCAAGATGGCAGGCGTAGCATCATCACCAACTCGGTTTTTTATAAGAGAATATATATATGTATGGAGATACAAACATATTATCGATACTTGTTTCCATAAACTTGGATCTACATTCTATTCAATGGCTGAGCATGTGGGGTCGTAGCACGATGACTTCTCGACTGCGTAAAACAAAAGGTTTTCCCGTCGCTGATAAGGAGGGGGTGACGGCGGCGTGCTTTCGGCTTGCTTTAGTCCTAGTACTCATACTAGGTGGTCTACGCACGTGTAGATTTATTATTTTTCACGTCCCGTGTTCACCGTATTGCCACGACTGTTGATGAATAGATGGTGAGTTATTCACGGGAAAACCTTTGTTGAGTGTGTGTGCCAGCGAGAGACAGCGTGCGTGTGTTATATGTGTAGAGACTGAGGCAATGACAATATATTCTTTGTGTCTCTGTGTGGAGGATAGAAAGAGACATGTGCATGGGGCTTTGTGTTGTGTAACGTGGACACATAGACATAATCAGAGAGTGAGTGTGTGAGATACACATGCAGATATGGGGAGAGATGTGTGAGTTAGAGAGATAGATAATTTTGGTGTGCATCTGAGCTAGAGAGAGGGGGATATATACATACCTAGATCTGGATAATATGCAAGGGTGTGTGTCTAAAAAAAGGACCCAGATAGATGGGTGTTTGTGCATGTCTGTGTGTGTTTGTACGCATGCGTGTGTGTGTGAGAGACTGTGTGTGTGTATGAGGAGAAGAGAGACCACTAATGATGTAAACCTAGTATACGGAAGGGGAATGGTATGACATGTGTGTCAAATAGAGACAAAGGCATGTGTAGTAGCGGGATGGCATGGGTGCGGGCGGGGAGCAGACTATTTGGAACAAACATCGAGTGTGTGTGGGAGAGGGGTGTGAGAGTGAGCGAGAGAGAGCACTAGCAAGGGGGGAGAGAGAGAGAGGAATAGAGCGGGAGAGAGAGGGGTCGTTTGAATGCAAAAGTGGCGTATAGATAGGGAGACAATGTTGATGTTGTTCGAAAGTGGCCTATGTACGGAGATGCAAGGGAGGCGAGTCATCGTGTGTGTGATAGGGACTTCACGAGAGATCTAGAATAGATGGTTTAGAGAACAACGTGCGAGATTTAGAATGATGATACATTAGGGAGCTATGGAAAGAGTCACGACATATATGTATATAGGGAAGGAGCTGTGGCGGGTCCGCCTGTGGGAGAGATAGAAATAGGGGAGTGGTGCACAAGGAGACAAAGTGTGCTTGTTTGCAGTGGGGGTGGTGTGTGAGGTGAGTGTGTGAGAACCACATAACTAGGGAGATAGACGTTTGGGGGCGACGTTTTGTGTGTATGGGAAAGATACACTATATAGTGCGTGTGCTTGGGAAAGAGAGATGTCAGGAGACATAGAGAGTGAGGGAAGAGATGTGTGCATGCCCGAGAGACAAAGTGATAGAGACTTATATTGGGGTTCAGACTTTAGAAGAGAGGTAGGTGTTAATGTGCTC
>NC_041381.1:200292542-200330746 GCF_002162155.2 Triticum dicoccoides
GGTGGCTCCAGATAAAGAGTGAGGTGTCTATATTTGAGAGACTTTAGCATAATTGAGATATATATGGTCAATAGTGTGTGCACTCATGGTTGATCATTTTAATTTGTTTCAAAATTTGTACTATGAGATAAGATACCATTGAACATGCGTGATGTACTTTGAAGTACCAGAATTACAAACCTAAGATTGGTATTTTGGAATTCGACTCCATCATTAGCTCTTGTAATTCATTTAAACGGAGGTACATTTTTTAAGCCGGCATTTCGTGATTTCAAATTCATATATCAAACCTAGAGATATGCACATACGGGCATGTTCAAACTTTATAATCATCCACTTTATTCATGCACATACACATTTTTGCTTTTGTCATCATATTTAGGATAAACACATTTGGAATGTCATTTGAATTGGACCATATGATGGTATTTGCATTCACTAGCTCAATGATCTATATTTGAATTGAATGGACAATCTAAGTTTCGAGTTGGAGACATTGATTTTTGAAACTTGCACTTTTTTCCATGCAAAACAAATAAATTCTCGGGCATGATATCATAGTCGGGCATACAAGAGCAGAACACTAAATTTCAGGCACCAAAAGCTTTCAAACTTCACTCTCACATCAAAATATCTCGCGGCCGAAAGTTTAGCCCTGTGATATTCCTGTTTTACCCCTACCACATTAACGGAAAAGGGCTACTTTGGTAACTCCATTGTTTTCCCCTCTTTGCCCCCAATATTCTTCCCCACAGCCCCTCCCCTCCCCTCCCCCTCCCTGACCCCCAACCACGCCAAGCCGCCGAATCTAGTTCTCCGCCGCAATGGTGGACCTCACACCCCACCGGATCTACCTTCCGCACCTTGGAACCCCCAACTGCCAACTCACCACATCACCGGAGTTGCTTCAGCGACTGGCTTGTCCACCGCTCCAGATCCCCTTGACCGCAATCGTGGTCCACCACACTGGATCTGCTTCACCGGCGCCCTCGTCCACCATAGTGTAGGCCCTTCACTGACTACCTCATCCGCTGCATCGATGTCCCTTCATACAAGCCCTCGTCTGACGCCACAGATCCGCCTCACCGAAAGCACTATACACCGTGCCAGATGTGCTTCCCAGACGCCTTCGTCCACTGCATTGGACCTGCTCCACAGACGC
This sequence comes from Triticum dicoccoides, assembly GCF_002162155.2. Classification (NCBI taxonomy): domain Eukaryota; kingdom Viridiplantae; phylum Streptophyta; class Magnoliopsida; order Poales; family Poaceae; genus Triticum; species Triticum dicoccoides. The sequence continues at coordinate 200,293,705 of NC_041381.1, forward strand.
CATAATAAACTCCATCGACCCTGCTTTACTGACGCCACAGCCTCATCAGGTTATTTCAATTTGTACTCCTTCGTTTTTCTCTTCTGTATCATGGAACTGTTCACTTAGAACAGATGAACTTTCTTGTATGTCGACAGGCGTCGCAACCGAGGCACTGAAGCCGCTTTAGCAATGGCGACAGCCGGCCCAAACTCAACCGCAACACGAGCACCATCGACGATCCTTAGCTATCAAGTATGACAACGATATCTATACGCCATCAAGAATCAGGTACTATTATCCAACGGCCGATGCCTATGTTCACTTTCTTAGCATAAGCACTGCACCTTTGAATTTCTTCAGGGCATCATCCAATTTTTCAGGGCCATACTTCTGGCAGTGAACATGTTACATGTGCTAAATTACAAGCCAGTGCACATATAGTTACAACGCTTTAGTTATGTCCTAACTATTACTGTACTTCCTAGATATCACTGCCTCCTATTTTACTCCTTGCATGCTATTATGATAATGGTGTTCTTTTGATGCCACCTGTTGGTTCCATCAGACTGCTTCATATTCTCTATGCTTAATTACACATCAGCAAACTAGCATGTGGTTCTGCTACTTTTTGTTCATTTTACCCTACATTTTCTGATGCTAGCTATTACATCACTGCTCCGAGCCTCTGTTCATTACAGGGTTGTTTGGTTCACAGCCACAGTTTGCCAAGCCAAATTTTGGATGCCATAGTTTAGTTGGCATGTGTTTGGTTTTTACCACACTTTATTTCCCCTATGGCCCACTTGTCATAGAGAATTTTTTGCCAACTTTTGCCAAAGTTTTGCATCCAATTTCTCAGCCACACTTGTGTGGCCTGCCATACTTGTGTGGCTGGCCACACTTTGGCTTGGCCATGCTAGTCTCCAACCAAACAGACCCTACTTTTTTGTGCATTCTTCCCAAGTTGCATGACTAATTTGATGCTTCTATTAATTATGGAGTTGCCAACCCCATCAAGCAAAATATTTGTTCTTTTGGGGTGGCACCTCGAACAAGCATAAAAATAGAGTGAAGCACATATATTGTTCTGTAAGCACACACCCTTCTTTTATAAGTTTAGATGAACCATTGATGATCAATTCGAACCAGTGCATGCGATTAAAATTAATTTTACCTAAATAGAGGATGCAAAATAAACTACAACAACTAGATTTGCAACCACGGGATGCTGATGATATCTTCAAAGAACATTGCAACAATAGCGAGGCTTCACAGCAACATATGGTAAGCCAGTGTGTTTTAGTACATGTGAAATGTAATGCGTGTGAGCTGCTTTCTTGTCTTGTGCCCTCAACCTATAATCCTACAGAATTACAAATAGTTCAGTTGTCCTCTTTGCTGTATTGCTTGATTTAATGCTTGATTTTTACTTGTTAGGCTAGACCCGAGTTAGCCAATATGTCAGCAGTGCCTGCTATACTATCATAAAGAAATGCATGCCTAGTTCGTTTGAATCCTTAACTTTTCCTATGAACTTCATCACAAGACTGTCTTCGTAGTTTATATGAGGCCACATTGTTAAGTGCTTTCTTAGATTATTTCAACTGCTTAGATGCTTTGTGTAGGACCTTGAAGTATGTCTAGAGGGGGGGGGGGTGATTAGACTACTTGACCAATAAAAACTTAACCTTTTCCCAATTTTAGAGTTTGGCAGATTTTAACTATTTTAGGACAAGTCAAGCAATCATCACACAATTCAAGCAAGCATGCAAAGAGTATATAGGCAGTGGAAATTAAAGCATGCAACTTGCAAGAAAGTAAAGGGAAGGGTTTGGAGGATTCAAACGCAATTGGAGACACGTGTTTTTGGCGTGGTTCCGATAGGTGGTGCTATCGTACATCCACGTTGATGGAGACTTCAACCCATGAAGGGTAATGGCTGCGTGAGTCCATGGAGGGCTCCACCCACGAAGGGTCCACGAAGAAGCAACCTTGTCTATCCCACCATGGCCGTCGCCCATGAAGGACTTGCCTCACTAGCGGTAGATCTTCACGAAGTAGGCTATCTCCTTGCCCTTACAAACTCCTTGGTTCAACTCCACAATCTTGTCGGAGGCTCCCAAGTGACACCTAGCCAATCTAGGAGACACCACTCTCCTAGAAGTAACAAATGGTGCGTTGATGATGAACTCCTTGCTCTTGTGCTTCAAATGATAGTCTCCCCAACACTCAACTCTCTCTCATAGGTTTTGGATCTGGTGGAAAGAAGATTTGAGTGGAAAGCAACTTGGGGAAGGCTAGAGATCAAGATTCATATGGTAGGAATGGAATATCTTGGCCTCAACACATGAGTAGGTGGTTCTCTCTCATAAATGGTAAGTTGGAAGTGTAGGTTCGTTCTGATGGCTCTCTCCACGAATGAAGAGGAGGTGGAGGGGTATATATAGCCTCCACACAAAATCTAACCATTACACACAATTTACCAAACTCGGTGGGTCCGAATCATTAAACTCGGTCGGACCGATTTAGTAAACCTAGTGACCGTTAGTGATTTTCGGTGGGACTGACATGCATCTCGGTGAGACCGATTCGGTTAGGGTTAGGGCATAACGTAATCTCGGTAGAACTGATTACACAAACTCGGTGAGACCGATTTGGTAATAAGCTTTCCAGAGAGTTGGTCAGGTAAACTCGGTAGGACCGATTTGCTCTTTTCGTTGAGACCGAAATGTTACAAAATGGAAACAGAGAGTTTACATTGAAATCTCGGTGGGACCGATCGCTCACTTCGGTTAGACCGAAACGTTACGAAGGGAAACAGAGATATTACAACCCCATCTCAGTGAGATCGAGATCCCTATCGGTAAGACCGATTTGCTTAGGGTTTGTGGTAGTGGCTATGACTTTTGGAATCGGTGGCGCCGGATAGGAAGAATCGGTGTGATCGATTTTGGCTTTGGGTTTAGGTCATTTCTGGATGTGGGTAAGTAGTTGAGGGTTTTGGAGCATATCACTAAGAACATGAAGCAAGAGACTCATTAAGCAACACCTCATCCCTCCTTGATAGTATTGGCTTTTCCTATAGACTCAATGTGATCTTGGATTACTAAAATGTAAAATGAAGAGTCTTGAGCTTTTGAGCTTGAGCCAATCCTTTGTCCTTAGTATTTTGAGGGATCCACTTTCATCATCCATGCCATGCCATTCATTGACCTTTCCTGAAATAATAGTCTTGGAATAGCATTAGCTCAATGAGCTATATGTTGTTATGAATTACCAAAACCACCTAGGGATAGTTGCACTTTCAATCTCCCCCTTTTTGGTAATTGATGACAACATATAGATCAAAGCTTCGACAAATGATAATAATATTGAATAACATCGTCGCTTTGAGAAGTATGTGATAAGCAAGAGCTCCCCCTAAATTTGTGCATGGGTTAATATTTGCTTTGGACTGCAAATGCACAATGAATTAGGCTCATGGGTTACTCTTCCATGTCACATACATCTTGGTGGAGCGCTCAAAATAATAAACAATGAATACATGCACTCATCACCAAGCATAGTGAATGATCACATAAGATAGATAGGATAACATCAAGCATGCATAAGTGTAGCTTATGATCAAACACATGATCATCAATGTCTCACAAGCATAGTATCTCAACCAAAAGCAAACAAAGTTTAAAAGACCACCAAATAAAGCAAGAGAGAACAAAAACAACACACTCTCTCTCGAAGCCTATGATCTATACATTTTTCTCCCCCTTTGGCAATAAGTTACCAAAAAGTTCATAGAAAATGCATAGTGCTAGATTGACTCTCAGGCTTGATCTTCTGGTGGTGGTGTCCTGATAGCTCCTTGGACGAAGGCTTCAGTTAAAGTAGAGGGTGCTGGAGTGGATGCTGGAGCTGGTTGCACTGGAACTGTAGGGGCAGTAGCTGGTGCTGAAGTTGTTGCTCTAGTGTCTGTCACTGGCACTGCAACTGACCTCTGGGCTCTGGGCACTCTGGCAAACACATTGGTGTAGTCTTGCCCTTCCTCTCCTGCATGTCATCCTGCAGCTGCTCTACAACTGACTGAATCTCAGTTACTTTAACATCTAGATCATAGAATTTTTGTTCCATGATTCTTTCAAGGCTCTCCTGATTCTGAGTGAGGGTGGCCAGTCCGTTCTCAATCCTCAGTGTAGATGCTATCAAGTAACCAAGTTGCTCCTATTTGGTTTTCAAGAAATATTCAGATGCCTCCTCTTGAGTTGGCATCTTGGCAGCCTTCTCCTTCTTTGCCTTCTCCTTCTTCTCCTGAGCTTGAACTGATTGTGGATCATCTTCATTCATGACAACCTCATTGTACTCAAAGTCTGGATAAAGTGGAAAATGTTCCTTATCGAACTGATATTTTCCTGTGCCCATCTTTGAGTTGATCAATTCCTGAATCTGAGGTGCATATCCACAGCTCCTCTTCTGATCTGCTGCAGTCCTCTTGATTGTTTCAACTATTAGGCTCATGACTTTGAACTTCTGTGGCACATCAAACACATGCAGCATGTTGATGGCATGCCCTCTGATCATGTTATGGTCACCAGACTTGGGCAACCAAGTGTGCCTCAGAATCCAATTAATGGTTGGCAACCCTGACAGCAGAAAGTGAACTGATCCAAACTTGTGAGTCTCTACTGCCTTGTTTGGGATCTCCTTGTACATGTGAGCCATGGAGTTGTGACCCAACTTCTTCTTTGCATAAATGTCCAGGTCATCCTCATCTTCCTTGGGGGCATTTATCAGACTTGCCCATTCTTCAACAGTGGATTGGTACCTTGTACCTTCAGACATCCAAATAATTCTACCATCTGGGTAAAAATGTGCTGTGGAGTAGAACTGCATGATAAGCTCATCATTCCAATTGGTGAACTTCTGTCCAACAAAATCTGCAACTCCACATGCAACAAAGCTTTCTTGCACTCCAGGATAGTGCTGCTCATTGTCCTTGATGTAGGTCCAGTCGACCCACCTCATGTCACAGACTATAGGCTTCTTGTCCAACAGAATTGTTTCATAAAAGTCCTGCTGTTCCTTTGTGTGGAACCTGTAGTCAACAGCAGTTCTTCTTCTTGAAGCATATGTATCTTCCATCCTCCACAGTCTCAGACCCGAGTCCTTCCTGATTCTCATGTCCTCAGCCACAGGATGGGCATCATTGTGGTCTGATATCTTGGGCTTGAGCTTTCTAAGGACCTGTCCTTCTTCATCCTCATCTTCAGCAACATTGGCACTGGGGCCTTGTTCTTCTCAGCAGCTGGAATACTTCTAGTATTCCTCTTTGGAACTTGCTTGGCCTTGGAGGCAGCTTTGGGTGCTTCCTTGGGCTTGGATGTTGCAGCCCCTGATCTGATTGCATCACCCATAAGCTTAGGTGCCTTAGGTGCTGGTGCAGCATCTTCTTCCTCTTCTTCAGAATCTCTTCTCATAGAGGGCTTTCCAAGGACCTTGGTAGTTGTGGTTCTTGCTCTCTTCTTTTTCTTGTCCTGATCACCATCATCCTCTGATTCAATTGTGAACTTCATAGTTTCACCAGTGGGGACTCTCTGAGGTTTGGAAGAAGTGACTTTCTTCTCAGGTGCTTCTTTGGGTTGAGCCTGAGCTGGCACTTGAGTGGACTTTCTGGCCTTTGGCATTGGTGTTCTCTTGGCAGGAACTTTCTTCTTCAGACCTGGCTTAGTGCTATGAGCAGAGCCATATTCCTTCTTGAGCACCACTTTCTTGGAAGTGGCCTCATCTTCCTCAGCTTTGTAATCTTCATCTTCAGAATCTGAAGTTCTTTTCCTCCTTTGCCTAGTTGCAGCCTTAGGCAAATTGCTACGAGTACTTCTGCTCCCTTCATCTGTAGTTGAGGGACTAGTGCCCTCACTCAATTCCATCTGCTCAACTGACCTGTTCTGGCTGTCACTCTGATCTGACATACTGCAAAAGCTAACTGCTGACCCTGTGAAGAGTTATAGATGAGATAGAATAGATGAGCATCACAAAATGTAGAGATTTTTGCAAAAGAATGATTCAAAAGTTTAGTTTTAGTTTTCCACAGAAAGCATTTCGGATCAACCAATTTTCAAACTCGGTGATACCGAAGCAGTTTTGGAACCTAAACTGATGATCTCGGTTGGACCGAGTCACAGTTCGGTGGCACCGAGACTGCTAGGGTTTCACAGAATACTCAAATCGGTGGCACCGATTAGTAATTCTCGGTCAGACCGAGAGTCACTAGTGCAATGGCATAAGCCAAATCGGTGAGACCGAGTTTTTCAACTCGGTGGGTCCGAGATGGTTTCGGCGGAAACCTAACCCTAAAAATTTGAATCTCATCTAATCTATGGACTACTTTGGTTGGATAGAAGAATTTCAATCGTGGCAAGATTCAATAAAAGTACAATGTGCTTGGAATCAGACGTGGATAGCACAAAGATCAAGTCCATACCCTAACTTGGCGGTGGACTTGCTACGGCGGCAACAGCGGGGACGAAATCCGTTGACGGCGGCGGAGACCAGCGACAGGAGGCTGCTGGCGACGAGGAGACGATCCGAAGACCTCCGATGGCAGAGCGAGCTACTGCACGGGCGAAGGGTTTTGGAGAAATTTCCAAAGTTTTGCCCGTGGCTATGTATAGCCCGACCCTGTCGGTGTGACCGAGTGGAACAACTCGGTGCCACCGAGATTCACAACTGTGTTCAGTTACAGCACATCGATGAGACCAAAAAGTTCAAATCGGTTGCACCGAGATTGAAAACTCAGATCAACTTAATGATCTCGGTAGGACCGAAATGGAGGAATCGGTCTGACCGAGAATCACAAAGAGGTTTTGGAAGTTTAAGTCTATGACGAATCGGGGACTCCGAGTGCCCCTCACACAGAGTGGTTCGAATCCGACTTGATCAAATTTTATGATGTAGCATGAATAGAGTTTGAGATGAGAAAAGCATAGATAGCTAAAGAAGGTTCTTAGGCATTCTTGTCCATCCACTTGGCTAAAAGAAAAGGAACCCAAACAATCAAAACAACAAGTGGATGTCCTTGAATGAGTAAAATATGCACCAACATGCTCACACATAAGATGGAAAATGAAATATGTGGCAAAGCATGCACAACCAATTCTAGCATCTATCGAACAATTGGCGATGACTAGGTCATCTATATATGAGTATATTGACTTGGGAGTCAAATGAGAACATTTGATCATAGGTCATACTCATCGTTTAAGCTCAAGTGGGGTTACCACTTTTACATAATGCATTGATGTGTTCACACCATTAGAGTTGCTTTGACTCAATTCTTAGAGTTAAGCTCCCCCTAGATGTGAGATCCCCCCTTAGAGGGATGAACTAACCTTGGGTTTTGTCGATGATGACTTCATGTAGGTGTTGAAGATGTGGATGCTCAATGTTGGTGTAGATCATTTGGAGCAATCCTTTGGAGTGAGTTGCACTTTCAACTTACCTACATGGGTTAGTCCCACAAGGAACAAACAAGAATATCCATAGACATAGAGTGATGCACACACAAGATGATGTCCATGAAATCATTAGGTTACCTTGTCCCTTGCCTTACCAACATGAGGGTTTGTGACTCCTTGAACTAGTGCAAGATGTGGAAGTTGATTGCACTTGATCTTGCCAAAATGATATGAGTGAAGAATGTTGGCGGAGTCACCCTCAAGAACTCTCTAGTTCTTCTTTTTCGGGATCTACATCATCTTGATGGGAATCCTTGGAGTTGTAGTTGTACTTGATGAAGTAGAACATGACGTAGTCTTGGGGACCCACTTGAACGAGGCTTTAGGTGCTTCTTCAAATGAATCAATCTCTTCTTGAAGCTTGTCCTTTCCTTTGTTCTTGTGGTCTTGTGATGGAAGATCATCTTGAGCTTGTGTACTCTTGAAGGAAGTAGGATCATACTTCTCTTGTTGAGGAACAAACTTCGTCTTGGGGTATTGATCTTCTTCCCACTCAACTCCGTTGGCATTGAACTTTCGTTCAAAACCAACACCTTGATTCTTCCGGTGCCTTCCTTGCTTGCGTACAATTTCCTCGAATTGCTTACTCCCGGCAAGGCTCTTGTAAACACCTTTTTCTATAATTCCCTTCAATAAGCTATTTTCTTGCTCAAGTGTAACTTGGCTAAGAGAATCATTAGTGGAATCAAGAGAACTACTAGAAGCAACAATATTGTATTTGACATTATTATTGTTACTACTGGAGGAAGTATCTTTCTTGTGCTTGTTACTAGACTTGACTTCAGGCATGTAAGTAGATAAGAGTAAATGCTTGGCAATATAAGAAGAACTTTTCTTGCGGAGATCATCATTGATTGCTTTTAAGAACTCATGCTCTTGCTCAAGATTGAGCTTTTCAAAGCGTAACTTCTCATGAGCCCTTAAAAGTTCTCGATGATCTTCGTAGATAGTTTCATGAGCTAACTTAAGCGAGTTTAGTTCTTTAGTTAGAAGCTCAATTTTCTCCTTATCATTGTCATTCGTTTTATCTTGATTAGCATGATTAATTGACGTTTCATCATAGTATTCATCACTAGAGTTGTCAACAACTAAATCATCATCCACAAGCAAGTCATCTTCATCACTATTGAAATCAACATACTCAGGATGTGTTACCTTTGGACCTTTGGCCATGAAGCATCTTCCAACACCTTCATTTGGTGAGTCAAATATGTCGTAGGAGTTGGTTGACACAAGTGCTAGACCGGCAACACCTTCATCTTGAGTATATTCGGAGTCAGAGTGATAGCTTCTCTCGGAGTGATTGTTGGAGTCGGAGCCGGATACCCATTCACCAACATGAGCTTGATGTCTTCGTTTTGTGTAGCTCCTTGATGACTTGTCCTTCCTTTACGAATCCTTGCTTATCCGTGAGGGTCTTCGTTCATAACGATCATCTCTACTCCTCCTCTCTCTTGGTGGTGATTCTTCTCTTTTGCTCCTTCTTCTTGGAGAATCTTCTATTCTTTTCTAGGGTGTCGTACACTCATTGGAGTAGTGTCCAGGTCTCCCACAATTGTAGCAATTGCGCTCTCGACTAGAAGATCTTTTGTCATTGTAAGACCTTGACTTGGAGCTTCTTTCTTTGCTTCTACTCTTGTAGAATTTGTTGAAGTTCTTCACCATTAAGCTCAATTCTTCATTGAAGGTTGGTTTCTCACTTGATGATGTGGGGGCTTCACTTGAGGCTTTGTGAGCACCACTTGACTTGTTGTGAAGTTCCTCCTTATCCTTTAGTGACATCTCATGAGCAACAATTCTTCCAATGACTTCCGTTGGCTTGAGATCTTTGTAGTTTGGCATCATTTGAATCAATGTGCACACAGTATCATACTTTCCATCCAATGCTCTTAGAATCTTCTTGATGATGAATTTGTCGGTCATCTCTTCACTCCCTAAGCCGGCAATTTCATTTGTGATAAGAGCAAGCCTAGAGTACATTTCAGCGACACCTTCACCATCCTTCATTTTGAACTTGTCAAGCTGACTTTGGAGCACATCCAACTTGGATTCCTTGACGGACTCGGTACCTTCATGCATATCAATCAAAGTATCCCAAATTTCCTTTGCATTCTCAAGATGGCTGATTTTGTTGAATTCTTCGGGGCACAATCCGTTAAAGATGATATCACAAGCTTGAGCATTGTCTTGCAGCATCTTTAATTCTTCCGCATTAGCTTCACGGTTTGGTTCTCTCCCATCGAAAAATTCACCTTGCAAGCCAATACAAATAATTGCCCAAACGGCGGGGTTATGTCCAAGAATATGCATTTTCATCTTATGCTTCCAACTAGCAAAATTAGTGCCATCAAAGTAAGGACCTCTACGGTGATAATTTCCCTCGCTAGACGCCATACTCTCCTAGGTTGTGAAACCAAGGCTATGACCACCAAAAGCTATGGAAATCAAAGCAAATGGAGACCAAAGCTCTGATACCACTTGTAGGACCTTGAAGTATGTCTAGAGGGGGGGGGGGTGATTAGACTACTTGACCAATAAAAACTTAACCTTTTCCCAATTTTAGAGTTTGGCAGATTTTAACTATTTTAGGACAAGTCAAGCAATCATCACACAATTCAAGCAAGCATGCAAAGAGTATATAGGCAGCGGAAATTAAAGCATGCAACTTGCAAGAAAGTAAAGGGAAGGGTTTGGAGGATTCAAACGCAATTGGAGACACGGATGTTTTTGGCATGGTTCCGATAGGTGGTTCTATTGTACATCCACGTTGATGGAGACTTCAACCCACGAAGGGTAACGGCTGCACGAGTCCACGGAGGCTCCCAAGTGACACCTAGCCAATCTAGGAGACACCACTCTCCAAGAAGTAACAAATGGTGCATTGATGATGAACTCCTTGCTCTTGTGCTTCAAATGATAGTCTCCCCAACACTCAACTCTCTCTCATAGGTTTTGGATCTGGTGGAAAGAAGATTTGAGTGGAAAGCAACTTGGGGAAGGCTAGAGATCAAGATTCATATGGTAGGAATGGAATATCTTGGCCTCAACACATGAGTAGGTGGTTCTCTCTCAGAAATGATAAGTTGGAAGTGTAGCTTCGTTCTGATGGCTCTCTCCACGAATGAAGAGGAGGTGGAGGGGTATATATAGCCTCCACACAAAATCTAACCGTTACACACAATTTACCAAACTCAGTGGGACCTAATCGTTAAACTCGGTCGGACCGATTTAGTAAACCTAGTGACCATTAGTGATTTTCGGTGGGACTGACATGCATCTCGGTGAGACCGATTCGGTTAGGGTTAGGGCATAACGTAATCTCGGTAGGACCGATTACACAAACTCGGTGAGACCGATTTGGTAATAAGCTTTCCAGAGAGTTAGTCAGGTAAACTCGGTGGGACCGATTTGCTCTTTTCGGTGAGACCGAAATGTTACAAAAAGGTAACAGAGAGTTTACATTGCAATCTCGGTGGGACCGACCGCTCACTTCGGTTATACCGAAACGTTACGAAGGGAAACAGAGAGATTACAACCCCATCTCGGTGAGACTGAGATCCCTATCGGTGAGACCGATTTGCTTAGGGTTTGTGGCAGTGGCTATGACTTTTGGAATCGGTGGCGCCGGATAGGAAGAATCGGTGTGACCGATTTTGGCTTTGGGTTTAGGTCATTTGTGGATGTGGGAAAGTAGTTGAGGGTTTTGGAGCATATCACTAAGCACGTGAAGCAAGAGGCTCATTAAGCATCACCTCATCCCTCCTTGATAGTATTGACTTTTCCTATAGACTCAATGTGATCTTGGATCACTAAAATGTAAAATGAAGAGTCTTGAGCTTTTGAGCTTGAGCCAATCCTTTGTCCTTAGTATTTTGAGGGATCCACTTTCATCATCCATGCCATGCCATCCATTGAGCTTTCCTGAAATAATAGTCTTGGAATAGCATTAGCTCGATGAGCTATATGTTGTTATGAATTACCAAAACCACCTAGGGATAGTTGCACTTTCACTTTGGCAACTTAAATATAGTGGCGGTACACTCCCTTTCAACTAGGGATGTCAACTGGGTCCGGTTTAATCCCGATTAAAGTCCACTGCTGGTATGATAGTTCAAAAGAGTTTTTGTTTTTTTGAGGAAATTGAACTAGGGAGCTAGCAAAAACTAACTAGATGGGACTAGTGGTGTGACGCCCCCGATTCAATCGTACACTAATCATACACGCAAATGTGTACGATCAAGATCAGGGACTCACGGGAAGATATCACAACACAACTCTAGACACAAATCAAAATAATACAAGCTTTATATTAGAAGTCAGGGGCCTCGAGGGCTTGAATATATAGCTCGATACACAAGAGTCAGCGGAAGCAACAATATCTGAGTACAGACATAAGTTAAACAAGCATGCCTTAAGAAGGCTAGCACAAACATCAACGATCGAAGATGCAAGGCCTCCTGCCTGGGACCTCCTAACTACTCCTAGTCGTCGGTGGGCTCCACATAGTAGTATCCGTCGGTGGTGGCATCTGGCTTCAGGGATCAACCATCTGGTTGCAACAACTGGAAAGAAGGAAGAAGGGGGAAAGGGGGGAGCAAAGCAACCATGAGTACTCATCCAAAGTACTCGCAAGCATCAAATCTATACTAATTATGCATTGGTATCAAATGGAAGGTTTGTATCTGCGGACTGAACTGCAGAATGCCAGAATAGAGGGGGAGGCCTAGCCTATCGAAGACTAGCATCTTCAAGCAGCTCCACGCATCTTGCAGCATTTAGAAGAGTAAAGAATAGCAGTTTATAATTAACAAGCACGTTGTAGAATTAACGCCCAGAGATCCTTCCTGGACTCCCTGAGAGAAAGCAATCCCCGAGCCACATATCCATCACAAGTCTCAAGTATCCATTTCTAGTTATATAAGATCAGGATATAAGTCTGAACGTCTGTTACCATGGACTCAGCTATTAATAGATAATCTTGCCTGCTGGGGTGCACCACGTTTTCCAACATGCTTGATTACTCTGGCCGGACACACTTTCCCGGGTCATGCCCGACCTCGGAAGATCAACACGTCGTACCCTACCTAGGCTCAGTAGAGAGGTCCCCGCCGGTCTACCTCCTAAGCACTCTGGGTCTGGGCCCATTGCTAATTGCACTCCGGGTTGTTGCGAGCAGGGCGGACCAGGCTCCACCACTACAGGATGGTGTCGGCCCAGCCGTGCCGCACTGCTGAATTGTACGTCTGACAAAGCTTCGGCTGATACTACAACGTCGAGGCCCATAACTATTCTCGCATGGTGGTTAGTGCGTGAAGGCCAAAGGCCACCTCAGATCAAATACCCAAACCTGTTAGTGCATTATTAAAAAGAAGTGATGGTTGTTGGGACAAGTCCGGAGCTATCACCCCCTCCCGGGTGATACCGCTAAACAGCCAGCCGCCACCGTCACATCGCACGGGTGCTCTCCGGGCCCGCCCAGCTTTCACAATAGTCTCAAGTGAAATCAAGGTAACTGTGTGTCCAGACATCAAGGGGAAAACCCGATGAATCACCACCGGTGGGTTCCACTCGATGTAATCATCAAGGTGAACGTAAGAGGAACCACCCTTGAGGTTCACACTTGAGGTGTTGCACGACAGAGCCGTATCAGGAATGGTGAAGGAGGAACCACCCTCGATGACCACGACCGAATAGCTACATTACAGATATCTCATCAGGAGTGATGTATGAGGTTCCACCCTCGGCACTTGATGGTAACTCTGCAGAGTCAAGCAACAAAAAGGGGTGTGATGTGATGTGATGTGTCGGGCTCCGGTCGTCGATCACGTTGATCGAGTCGTCGATGATGAAGCGGGGGCAACAAGGACAAGTGGGGGCCACTGATGGATCACTAGCAGACCTATACTAAGCAGTTTAGGATAAGCAGGTATGGTACAACAACAGGTACAAAAGCAGGCTATGCATCAGAATAGGAGCAATCAAATACAGTAGCAAAATCTAATGCAAGCATGAGATAATGGAATGGGCGATATCGGGATGATCAAAGGGGGGGCTTGCCTGGAAGCTCCGCTGAAAGGGAAGAAGTGTCGTCGATGACATAGTCGATCACAGGGACATCGACAGCGGTCTCGGGGTCTACCAAAGAGAATTGGGGGAAGAAACAGTAAATACAAGCAAACATAAAGCATGACATGACCGTAAGCAGCATTAGGCGTGTTCTACCGTGGTGCTACATGATACCGGTGAAGGGGGAAAACATCCGGGAATGTTTCCCCAGTGTTAGGCATTTTCGGACAGATGAATCAAAGGGGAAAGGTTGCATGTTCGCTATGCTAGGGATGTGTGGCAGACGAGCGGAGAGCGTATCCTGATTCGTCTTGTCGTTCTGAGCAACTTTGGTGTATAAAACTTTTTCATCCGAGTTACTGTTTATTTTGTAAGATTTTTCAAAGATTTAAGAATACCCGGAAAATCCCTGAATTTCACTAAGTCTGAGAATTCATCAGTTTTTTTAAATATCACTTAGCTGTTTTCAAAAGGCTACAACTATGGAGCTATACCTCCCATGATTTTGTGTCTTATATCAATTTTGAGCATTTTTCTGTGACCTATGCTAGTACCAATTACATCCATTTTAGAGTTCATTTGCTTGACCGGCAACAACACTAAAGTAGCTAGGAAAATAAAGCAGTTTTTTGGTTTTTCTGTTAACAATACATTAAACTTTGTGATTTTCGTAGGAATTAATCCATGCATCAAAAGGATTTGGTCCAGTGGGATAAAATGGAGTTTTCCATGTATACTTTCTACTCATATTTTATTTTGGCCTGTTAGTAGTCGTTTTGCTGTAGTTTAGGGGCTGTCTAGAGGGCTAGTCAGTGTAGAATTTGAAAAGCTAGCTATGCAGCACCTACAGTATTGGCTTCTGATGAGGACATGACTACCTTGGATATGACCAAATATATTGCATACATGTATATTTGTGAGGTGATTTCTAATGCAAACTATGCAATAATTTATTTATGTCATCCAGGACAAAAATACTTCACAAACTTTTGTGCCATGTCTAATTGCAGGTGTATGGGACATTTGTACAATACACATATGAAGATAAGGGAGAAAGAGATGTTTACTTGTTGTTTAAAAAGTTCTCTCACGTTACTTTTGGCTCAAGAGAAGATAGAGTCCAAGTCTCTCACGTTCTGGACTCAGAGTCGGACTGCACAGACACACCTGATTCAAAACGCAAAGAACTATTTCATCCGGACTCCAAATTGGGTGATTCTTTTTTTGTTGGAAAGTCAATTTCATGTTCTTTCCAACCCAATTGGAATCACCTTAAAATCCGTCTGGAGCGTTGAGTTATGGACGAAACAATCTGACGCTGCAGCAGAATCTGAGTCAAACTACAAGTACAAAGGTGTTACGTCACCTCCACTTGGGCCCATGAGCCTTGTACGACCTAGGGTTGGTTTTAGGCTGCCTTGGGACGTTCTCCCACCTCCTTGGCCGCCACCCCTTGCTCCTATATAAGTAGATCCATCTAGTAGCTTTTTTCTTGCGATTTGTTTAGTTAAAAATTAGCCATTGCAACTTCGTGTACTTCGTTTGTGTCCAACGACCAGACCAAGACCGCTTACGGATCCCCGCCTTTATCAATACTTCATATATACTCGCAATATTCAGATTGCTTTTATCATATTCTTGCTTGTTCTTCGATTGCTTGCAGGAATAGACCTTCGTGGTCAGGTTGATTGTGCTCCGGCGTGGTCAATAACCTCTCGGAGTTGGTTTAGCGATTGCTAAGGTGCAACGTCGTGCACGTTTGTAGTCGGATCGTCAAAGTCATCTTCACCAAATTGATAGTTATCATCTCATCGAAAGATTGGGACACCTCCGCCTCTATCAAGTGGTATCAGTTTTCAGGTTGCTCGGTGAGATTTTCCAGTTATCCCTAGATTCGATTTATTTTCTTACCTATTGTCCAAGAAAAAGCCACAAAAAAAGTTAGATCTATTCATCCTTTTCCTAGCTAGTCCAAGCCTTTGCAATTTTCTTTTCATTGTTTGCATTATTGAATTATCGGTTGCATCGTCGTGTTGAGTTGCTGGTCTTAGTGTCTAGTTCCTTTAGAGTTTCGAGTTCTGTTCACATTAGTCACGCCGCTGCTGCATCATTATCTCTTCCGCTGTCCACCATCTCATCCATCAATTTCCACCACGTGCTACGCACTGTTCATTGTCATAATCATAGTTGAGGTCATTCACATCTTGGCCTGATCCAATCTGCATCTTATCTAGTTTGTCTTGGAAAGTGGGAGAAAAAAAAGATAGAGAAAAAAAGGAAAGAAGAAAAAGAAAAGGACAGAAGAAAAAGAAAAAAAAGTGTGAGAAAAAAAAGAGAAGAAAAAAAATTCAGATCTATCTAGAATCAATCCGGTACCTGAATTCGGATTGAAATCTGTTTTGTGCACCGTTCAGTAAAACAGGCATAACATCCTCATACGAAGTCCGTTTTGGCTCCGCGAGTAATCAAATGAAAGCTAGCGATGAGCCGCATCTAAATAGTTGCAGAAGCTAGTTCAATATTTGGCACCTGAAAATCAGCTTCTAAATAGGTCTTTTTGCCCTCCGAAGTTCGCGCATACAGTTTGTTCCAGTTTTTCAGGCCAGTTTTAGAATTATTTGACTTCTCATACCAATTCGGAATTGAGTGATTCTTTTTGCATTTGAAAGCTTGAGTTAGTAGCATTCTTTGAAAAAACGTTATCAGAAAATTGGCTCAAACTTTTCAAGAGGAAAGTTGTAGAAAGAGTTGTTGTATATCCTGCTTGGCAGTTGTTTTTCATCATTATCTTTACTGCCGTTGTGATCTTCACTTATATCTTGTTGTCCAGAGCTACTTAGTATCCTTCATTGATGCTAGTTGTGCTATGCCGTAACCTCATTAGTGTTCTAGGCTCGCGTCTCTAGTCTGGTCTAGCTTAGGACCAGCACAGTACCATCGTTGAGCGTTTATTCAACATTGCATCTTTGAATTGATTATTGCTAATCTTTTGCTACCATATATAGCCAACCCAGCTCCACATATTTCTACACCGTACATACGTACGTTCCCCTGGCAATTGCTTTACACAATCTTCAGAGTTACTTGACACCGCTGTTTGCCTGTCACCACCTGCCGCATGGTAAGAACTTGTAAGATATTGATATTTGATTTACTGTGAGCACTTTACAACCACATCCTAGTAGTGCATAGGAACATTATTCTCAAATTTTGTTTCTTGTTTCTACTAATCATGACAGGCTCCAGAGATAGAAGTTCTTGGACGACAGACACATTTTCACCATCACGAGAGTTGGGACAACACACACAAGCACATGGTCAGGTTATCTCTTTACCGTCATTTGAGGGTAGATTTAATCCTACTATTTATCTAGCTTGGGAGCTTGAAGTAGAACAAGTTTTTCATCACCATGACTTTTCTGAACTTGAGAGAGTACGAGCTGCCACTAGAGCATTTACTGGTTTTGCTTCTGTTTGGTGAAGTGTGGATTGTAAGAAAAACATTGATAACCAACCCACAACTTGGAAACATCTGAAAGATGTAATGAGACAACAATTTTTCCCTCCTTACTATCATCGTGAATTTCTTTGCAAATTTGAACAATTTAAACAAGCCAACAACACTGTGCATGCTTACTACCAAGAGTTCAAATCCTATATGCATCATTGTGACATAGAAGAATCTGAGGATGATACAATGAATAGATTTTTTTGGTGGTTTGAACCATGATATTCAGGCAAGATTTCAGTATATTCCTCGTTGCATTACTGGTATGTATGTTCGTGCTTGTACCTTTGAGAGACAGTTACAGGAGGATGCATTGGGTGACTACAACAACTACTATATCAGTTCATGCTCACCACCGTCGGTTGGTTCCTCCATCGTTGCACCTACTAGAGCAGCCCCACCTTGGATTGTGAGCGCGACATCATCTCAAGAGTATGGTGCATTGTCTACGTCTGTACCTACATCAGCTACGTCTTTGCGACAAGGTAACAGTAAAGGTATTGATGATATAACTTCACATGAGAATGATGCATCCCTAGTTAACTTGAATGCATCATGTGTTGAGTTACCTGGTGATTTGAGCACAACACCTATTTTAGAGAATCTTGATACTGTCATGAATGTGTCATGTGATCAAACAACTGAAATACCAACAATTTTGAGTGCACCCATTGAATTAACTGTTGATGCAAAAGAATCAATGTTTAATCATTTTGATATGACCTCTAATCTTGGTGATGATTCTGTGTTGAATGACTTATTGCATGTTTTCTTATTTAAGCATGTTGTAGCATGTAAATTTGATGCAAGTAAGGTTTATTCACCAATGTTGGGATGGTTTAATGATGAATATTATCAATCTTTTGATATGAATAAGAGCTTCACTTATATGTGCAAACTGAGTTGCAATATTTTCATGCCTTATACTTATGATAATATTTTGGCTTTATATTTTATGATCTACGAAAGTTACTCATGTATACATGTGTCATATGTCTAAAAATCAAGGGAAGTAAAAATGGATGACATATATAGATACAACATGTACACCTTGTCTCTTTTGTTAGCCACATTTCAGATTAAGCAACGCCGAGGACGGCTTTGTTTTCAAGAAGGAGAGGATGATGAGGACATGACTACCTTGGATATGACCAAATATGTTGCATACATGTATATTTTGTGAGGTGATTTCTAATGCAAACTATGCAATAATTTATTTATGTCATCCAGGACAAAAATACTTCACAAACTTTTGTGCCATGTCTAATTGCAGGTGTATGGGACATTTGTACAATACACATATGAAGATAAGGGAGAAAGAGATATTTACTGGCTATTCAAAAAGTTCTCTCACGTTACTTTTCGCTCAAGAGAAGATAGAGTCCAGGTCTCTCACGTTCTGGACTCAGATTCGGACTACACATACACACCTGATTCAAAACGCCAAGAACTCTTTCATCCGGACTCCGAATTGGGTGATTCTTTTCTTGTAAGAAAGTAGATTTCATGCTCTTTCCAACCCAATTGGAATCACCTTAAAATCCATCCGGAGCGTTGAGTTATGGACGAAACAATCTGATGCTGCAGCAGAATCCGAGTCAAGTACAAAGCTGTTACGTCACCTCCACTTGGGCCCATGAGCCTTGTATGACCTAGGGTTGGTTCTAGGATGCCTTGGGACGTTCTCCCAGCTCCTTGGCCGCCACCCCTTGCTCCTATATAAGTAGATCCATCTAGTAGCTTTTTCCTTGGGATTTGTTTAGTTAAAAGTTAGCCATTGCAACTTCGTGTACTTTGTTTGTGTCCAACGACCAGACCAAGACCGCTTACGGATCCCCGCCT
This sequence comes from Triticum dicoccoides, assembly GCF_002162155.2. Taxonomy (NCBI): domain Eukaryota; kingdom Viridiplantae; phylum Streptophyta; class Magnoliopsida; order Poales; family Poaceae; genus Triticum; species Triticum dicoccoides. Next base: position 200,312,611 of record NC_041381.1, read on the forward strand.
TTATCAATACTTCATATATACTCGCAATATTCATATTGCTTTTATCATATTCCTGCTTGTTCTTCGATTGCTTGCAGGAATAGACCTTCGTGGTCAGGTTGATTGTGCTCCGGCGTGGTCAATAAACTCTCGGAGTTGCTTTAGCGATTGCTAAGGCGCAACGTTGTGCACTTTGTAGTCGGATCGTCAAAGTCATCTTCACCAAATCGATAGTTATCATCTCATCGAAAGATCGGGACACCTCCGCCTCTATCAGCTTCAGTATCGCAAGTAGCCGTGGGAGCAAGCGGGCGAGGGCGCTGTAGGCATGCGAGGCGCAGCAGCAGCCACCAGCAGAACAGCGCAGGGCATGCGAGGGCGCGGGTGAAGCCACACGCACGCAGGCGCTCACGCCAGCATCATGCGTACGGCGCAGGAGCGTGCGAGCAGCAGCAGCGTTAGCAGTAGCGGCGCCACCGTAGAGAGCAGCAGCAGGGCTACAGACACACGGGGCGCGGGTGCATGCAAGGGAAGGCGCCGGGCTATGGCGTGGGGACGTGCGGGAGCAGGCGGAGTGATAACCCACAAGTATAGGGGATCGCAACAGCTTTTGAGGGTAGAGTATTCAACCCAAATTTATTGATTCGACACAAGGGGAGCCAAAGAATATTCTTGAGTATTAGCAGTTGAGTTGTCAATTCAACTACACCTGGATAACTTAGTATCCACAGCAAAGTGTTTAGTAGCAAAAGTGGTATGATAATAAAGGTAACGGTAGCAACAGTAAAGATAAATGTTTTTGGGTTTTTGTAGTAGTTGTAGCAGTAGCAACGGAAAAGTAAATAAACGAAGAACAGTATATGAAAAGCTCGTAGGCAATGGATCAGTGATGGATAATTATGCCAGATGCGATTCCTCGTGCAATAGCTATAACATAGGGTGATATAGAACTAGCTCCAATTCATCAATGTAATGTAGGCATGTATTCCGTAAATAGTCATACGTGCTTATGGAAAAGAACTTGCATGACATCTTTTGTCCTACCCTCCCGTGGAAGCGGGGTCCTAGTGGAAACTAAGGGATATTAAGGTCTCCTTTTAATAGAGAACCGAAACAAAGCATTAGCACATAGTGAATACATGAACTCCTCAAACTACGGTCATCACCGAGAAGTATCCCGATTATTGTCACTTCGGGGTTGTCGGATCATAACACATAATAGGTGACTATAGACTTGCAAGATAGGATCAAGAACACACATATATTCATGAAAACATAATAGGTTCAGATCTGAACTCATGGCACTCGGGCCCTAGTGACAAGCATTAAGCATAGCAAAGTCATAGCAACATCAATCTCAGAACATAGTGGATACTAGGGATCAAACCCTAACAAAACTAACTTGATTACATGGTAAATCTCATCCAACCCATCACCGTCCAGCAAGCCTACGATGGAATTACTCACACACGGCGGTGAGCATCATGAAATTGGTGATGGAGGATGGTTGACGATGACGACGGCGATGAATCCCCCTCTCCGAAGCCCCGAACGGACTCCAGATCAGCCCTCCCGAGAGAGATTAGGGCTTGGCGGCGGCTCCGTGTCGTAAAACGCGCTGAAACTTTCTCTCTGATTTTTTTCTCCCCGAACATGAATATATGGAGTTGGAGTTGAGGTCGGTGGAGGTCCAGGGGGCCCACGAGATAGGAGGCCGCGCCCTAGGGGGGCGCCCCCTGTCTCATGGACAGGCTGTGGGCCCCCTGGCATTAATTCTTTCGCCAAAAATTCTTATTAATTCCAAAAAGTGCCTCTGTGGATTTCCAGGACATTCCGAGAACTTTTCTTTTCTACACATAAAACAACATCATGGCAGTTCTGCTGAAAACAGCGTCAGTCCGGGTTAGTTTCATTCAAATCATGCAAGTTAGAGTCCAAAACAAGGGCAAAAGTGTTTGGAAAAGTAGATACGTTGGAGACGTATCAACTCCCCCAAGCTTAAACCTCTGCTTGTCCTCAAGCAATTCAGTTCATAAACTGAAAGTGATAAAGAAAAACTTTTACAAACTCTATTTGCTCTTGTTGTTGTAACATGAAAAGCCAGCATTCAAGTTTCAGCAAATATTATGAACTAACCATACTCACAATAACACATAGATCTCACAATTACTCATATCAATAGCATAATCAGCTAGCGAGCCATAATAATAAAACTCGGATGACAACACTTTCTCAAAATAATCATAACATGATATAACAAAATGGTATCTCGCTAGCCCTTTCTGAGACTGCAAAATATAAATGCAGAGCACCTTTAAATATCAAGGACTGACTAAACATAGTAATTCATGGTAAAAGAGATCCAGTCAAGTCATACCCAATATAAACCAATAGTAATGAATGCAAATGATAGTGTGCTCTCCAGCGGGTGCTTTTAATAAGAAGGGTGATGACTCAACATAAAAGTAAATAGATAGGCCCTTCGCAGAGGGAAGCAGGGATTTGTAGAGGTGCCAGAGCTCGATTTTAAAATAGAGATTGAATAACATTTTGAGCGGCATACTTTTGCTGTCAACGCAACAACTATGAGATGACTGTATCTTCCATACTACATGCATTATAGGCAGTTCCCAAACAGAATGGTAAAGGTTTATACTCCCCCAACCACCAACAAGCATCAATCCATGGCTTGCTCGAAACAACGAGTGCCTTCAACATACAACAACCCTTGGGGAGTTTTGTTTAATTATTTTGATTTGCTTTGATCTTTTTGGATCATGGGACTGGGCATCCCGGTTACAGGCCCTTTCTCGTGAATGAGGAGCGGAGTCCACTCCTCTTGATAATAACCCACCTAGCATGGAAGATATAGGTAGCCCTAGTTGAAACATGAGCTGCTCGAGCATACAAAACAGAATTTCATTTGAAGATTTGGAGTTTGGCACATACAAATTTACTTGGAACGGCAGGTAAATAACGCATATAGGAAGGTATAGTGGACTCATATGGAACAACTTTGGGGTTTAAGGAGTTTGGATGCACAAGCAGTATTCCTGCTTAGTACAGGTGAAGGCTAGCAAAAGACTGGGAAGCGACCAACTGAGAGAGCGACAACAGTCGTAAACATGCATTAAAATTAATTCACACCGAGTACAAGTATGATTAGGATATAATCCACCATGAACATAAATATCATGAAGGCTATGTTGATTTGTTTCAACTACTTGCATGAACATGTGCCAAGTCGAGTCACTCAATTCATTAAAAGGAGGATATCATCCCATCATACCACATCATAATCATTCTAATAGCATGTTGGCACGCAAGGTAAACCATTATAACTCATAGCTAATCAAGCATGGCACAAGTAACTGTAATCTCTAAATGTCATTGCAAATATGTTTACTTCATAATAGCTGACTCAGGAACGAGGAACTCATCATATTTACAAAAACAAGAGAGGTCGAGTTCATACCAGCTTTTCTCATCCCAATAAGTCCATCGTATATCGTCATTATTGCCTTTCACTCGCACGACCGAACGATGTGTATAATAATAAGAGTGTACGTGCATTGGACTAAGCTGGAATCTGCAAGCATTCATCTCAAGAGAGAAGACAAGTAATATGGGCTCTAAGTTAAATAAACAATCATGCATATAGAGCCACTAAGCATTTTCAATATGGTCTTCTCGATCCCCAAAAGAAAGAAAAGAAAATAAAACTATTTACACGGGAAAGCTCCCAACAAGTAAGAAGAAGAACTAGAAATATTTTTGGGTTTTCATTTTAATTCTTACTACAAGCAAGGAAATTAAACGAACCAATTTTTTGGTTTTTCTTAAAGTTTATCAAACACACAAGAAGAAAAACTAGAAAAATAAATTTAAACTAGCATGGACAATACAATGAAAGAGTATGAGCACCGACGACTAGTGTGTGAACATGAATGTAAAGTCGGTGACAAGTATGTACTCTCTCAAGCTTAGGCTTTTGGCCTAAGTTGGTCTAATAACAAGGACCGCCACTACTCTCCCCGGTGTAGTGGGAGGTGTAATCTGGATACCACAGACTGGTCATCTCCGGATCCCACTGGACAGATGATGCACGATAAGGGTCTAGCTCAGGTTCCGTCTCAGGTTCAGGTTCTGGAGTAAAAGCTTGAGCTCTTTGATTGTTCACCGCTTCCGGCGTGACAGGGCGATTTTCTGCAAGCAAATCAAACAACAGAGGCACATGCAAAATAATAAACTCAAAGTGCTTCTTATTGAATTTAAGTCTATACAAGAGCATCTTCTCTTCGTTGTCAACAATAAACTTGTGTGCTACCATGCTCTTGTAATCTAAGATGTGAGGAGGCAATTTTACCTCATCCTCCTCATGGTGCCTAATGGGTATCTGAAAGTATTTGGCAAGACGTGCATCATAGATACCTCCAAATATGGGGCCTTTTGTACGATTCAGGGCTAGCCGTTTAGCAACGACGACACCCATACTAAAAGTATTGTCCCCAAGCAAAGCATGTTGAAGAATGATAATATCAGGGACGCTCAAGTTTCCACTATTTCCTCGATCAATTAAGCATCTACTAGCAAATATGGCAAAGTAGCGTAAAACAGGAAAGTGTATGCTAGAGACTTTCGCCTCGGAGCCCTTCTTTGGCTCTTCCACAGCAATAGTTTTAACGAAGCCACCCACATCTTCACGATGGGGTTCCTCTAATTCTCCCTCATAAGGTATCCTACATACCGCACAAAAATGACGTAAAGGCATTTCTTTGAATTCATCATATAAATGAAATGATACTGCAGGCGGTGACTTCTTAGGATAAAAATAAAAGTTTTGCACGAAAGTATTGGTAACTAAGAGATACTGATCAATTCGGTCGTTGATGAAACCGGTGAGGCCTGCAGTCTCGATTAAAGCATAAAAGTCTTCATGAATTCCAGCTTCTTTTAAGAAATCCTCGCATGGCCATTCACACGACCGTACTTCCGCTAAGCGAGGAAGATTATACTTGGCCTTTTCCTTGTCTTTGGCTTGTTTTTCCTCAGAGCTTTGGCTAGAAGAGCCTTTAAAGAACCTCCTTAACATTTTCTAAAAATTTCTGAAATTTTAGTGACTTCAAAACAAAAGTGAATAAAACTAAACAAGATTGATAGCAACTACTCCTACAAGTGCCTAGAACCTATATCATGCTTTAGAATTTCTTACGACCTCAAAAAATTTAACATGCAAGCTCAAGAACATGGTCACCTATGAAGCAAAAATTTGCAATGAATAAAGCACTAGAAAAAAAACTAATTGTACCAATGGAGGAGTCACATACCAAGCAACAATCTCCGAAAGCAGTTTTGTGAAAGGAGCTTTGAGCTAAGAAATCGAAAATCACATCAAAACGAGCTAGAACTCGTGCTTGAGCTGGATGGGGATTTTTTTGGGTAGAAGATGAAGTGTGTGGGTGCTGGCATAAGTGGAGGGGAGCCACCAGGGGCCCACGAGACAGGGGGCGCGCCCTACAGGGGGGGCGCGCCCTCCTCTCTCGTGGCCTGGTGCTTGCCCCTCCTACAGTGTTTTCAGTGCCTAAAATCTTCAAATTTTCCAGAAAAATCATACTAAATTTGCAGGGCATTTGGAGCACTTTTATTTTTGGACTATTTTTTAATGCATAGATAATCCAGAAAACAGACAGATAATACTATTTTTGCTTTATTTATTATAAATAACAGAAAGTAAAAGGAGGGTACAGAAGGTTGTGCCTTCTAGTTTCATCCATCTCATGATCATCAAAATGAATCCACTAACAAGGTTGATCAAGTCTTGTTAACAAAATCATTCTGAATAACACGGAACCGGAGAAATTTCGAATAACACTAAGTTACCTCAACAGGGATATGAAAATCCCCAACAATAAGAATATCATACTTTTTCTTGACAGTAGGGATAGGAAATTCAAAACCTCCAAAAATGATAGTTGGAACTTTTTCAATAGAATTGATACTATGAACTTGAGATTGTTTCGTCGGAAAGTGTACCGTATGCTCATTACCATTAACATGAAAAGTGACACTGCCTTTGTTGCAATCAATAACAGCCCTTGCAGTATTAAGAAAAGGTCTACCAAGGATAATAGACATACTATCGTCCTCGGGAATATCAAGAATAAGAAAGTCCATTAAGATAGTGACATTTGCAAACACAACAGGCACATCCTCACAAATGCCGACAGGTATAGCAGTTGATTCATCAGCCATTTGCAAAGATATTTCAGTAGGTGTCAACTTATTCAATTCAAGTCTACGATATAAAGAGAGAGGCATAACACTAACACCGGCTCCAAGATCACATAAAGCAGTTCTAACATAGTTTCTTTTAATGGAGCATGGTATAGTTGGAACACCCGGATCTCCAAGTTTCTTTGGTATTCCACCCTTAAAAGTGTAATTAGCAAGCATGGTGGAAATTTCAGCTTCTGCTATCTTTATTTTATTTGTGATGATATCCTTCATATATTTAGCATAAGGATTTACTTTAAGCATATTAGTTAAGCGCATACGTAAGAAAATAGGTCTAATCATTTCAGCAAAGCGCTCAAAATCCTCATCATCCTTTGACTTGGATGGTTTAGGAGGAAAGGGCATGGGTTTCTGAACCCATGGTTCTCTTTCTTTACTGTGCTTCCTAGCAACAAAATCTCTCTTATCATAACGTTGATTCTTTGATTGTGGGTTATCAAGATCAACAGCAGGTTCAATCTCTACATCATTGTCTTTGCTAGGTTGAGCATCAACATGAACATTATCACTAGGTTCATGTTCATCACCTGATTGTGTTTCAGCATCAGAAATAGAAATATCATTGGGATTTTCAGGTGTGTCTACAGTAGGTTCTCTAGAAGCATGCAAAGTTCTATCGTCTTTCTTTTTCTTCTTTTTAGAAGAACTAGGTGCCTCTAAATTATTTCTCTGAGAATCTTGCTCGATTCTCTTAGGGTGGCCTTCAGGATAGAAAGGTTCCCGAGTCATTCTACCAGTTCTAGTAGACACTCTAACAGCAATGTCATTTTTATTATTTAATTCATCAAGCAAATCATTTTGAGCTTTGAGTACTTGCTCACCTTGAGTAGCAACCATAGAAGCATATTTGCTAACGAGGTGAAGTTCATCTTTAACTCTAGCCAGATTATCACCTATGCATCCTATCTTGAAAGCATTATTCTTTAACTCTCTACCAACATAAGCATTAAAACTTTCTTGTCTAGCCATAAAGTCATCAAATTCATCTAAGCAAGGGCTATGAAATTTAGTAGAGGGTATTTCAACTTTATCATATCTATAGAGAGAATTTACCTTTACTACCTGTGTCGGCTTATCAAGACAATGTGGTTCTTCAGGCGGTATATTAAGACCATGTATTTCTTCAATAGGAGGTAAATTCTTAACATCTTCAGCTTTAATACCTTTTTCTTTCATTGATTTCTTTGCCTCTTGCATATCTTCAGGACTAAGAAATAAAACACCTCTCTTCTTCAGAGTGGGTTTAGGAATAGGCTCAGGAGTTGGCTCAATTGGTTCAGGAATTACTTCAGGAACTGGCTCAGGAAGAGTGCAATTATTTTCATTAGTCAACATATTATTCAATAATATTTCAGCTTTGTTGACTGTTCTTTCCCTGAAAACACAACCAGCACAACTATTCAAGTAGTCCTTGGAAGCATCGGTTAGTCCATTATAAAAGATATCAAGTATTTCATTTTTCTTAAGAGGATGATCAGGCAAAGCATCAAGTAACTAGAGAAGCCTCCCCCAAGCTTGTGGGAGACTTTCTTCTTTGATTTGCACAAAATTATATATTTCCCGCAAGGCAGCTTGTTTCTTATGAGCAGGGAAATATTTAGCAGAGAAGTAATAAATCATATCCTGGGGACTACGCACACAACCAAGAGCAAGAGAATTATACCAAGTCTTAGCATCACCCCTTAATAAGAACAGAAATATCTTAAGGATATATAAATAACGAGACTTCTCATCATGAGCAAATAGGGTGGCTATATCATTCAACTTGGTAAGATATGCCACAATAGTTTCAGATTCAAGGCCATAGAAAGGATCAGATTCAACTAAAGTAATAATCTCAGGATCAACAGAGAATTCATAATCCTTATCAGTAACATAGATAGGTGAAGTAGCAAAAGCAGGATCGGGTTTCATTCTAGCATTAAGAGACTGCTGCTTCCATTTAGCTAATAATTTCTTAAGATCATTTCTATCATTGCAAGCAAGGATTTCCGTAGCAGCTGCTTCATTCATAACATAACCCTTAGGAACAATAACTAATACATAATCATTGGGGGAACCTTCATCATCACTATCATCAATAATAGGTTCTTCAATATTTTCATTCCCCCTAACTCTAGCAAGTTGTTCATCTAGAAATTCACCTAATGGCAAAGTAGTATCACGCACAGAAGTAGTTTCATCATGCATAGCAGAAGTGGCATCATCAATAACATGCGACATATCAGAATTCATAGCAGTAGTAGGTTTAGGTGTCGCAAGCCTACTAATAACAGAAGGAGAATCTAGTGTAGAGCTAGATGGCAGTTCCTTACCTCCCCTCATAGTTGAGGGCAAAATAGTAGTTCGGTCATCTTTCAAGTTCTTCATAGTGATCAACAGATATAAATCCCAAGTGACTTAGAGAATAGAGCAATGCTCCCCGGCAACGGCGCCAGAAATTAGTCTTGATAACCCACAAGTATAGGGGATCGCAACAGCTTTCGAGGGTAGAGTATTCAACCCAACTTTATTGATTCGACACAAGGGGAGCCAAAGAATATTCTTGAGTATTAGCAGTTGAGTTGTCAATTCAACCACACCTGGATAACTTAGTATCTACAGCAAAGTGTTTAGTAGCAAAAGTGGTATGATAATAAAGGTAACGGTAGCAACAGTAAAGATAAATGTTTTGGGGTTTTTGTAGTAGTTGTAACAGTAGCAATGGAAAAGTAAATAAACGAAGAACAGTATATGAAAAGCTCGTAGGCAATGGATCAGTGATGGATAATTATGCTGGATGCGATTCCTCATGCAATAGCTATAACATAGGGTGATATAGAACTAGCTCCAATTCATCAATGTAATGTAGGCATGTATTCCGTAAATAGTCATACATGCTTATGGAAAAGAACTTGCATGACATCTTTTGTCCTACCCTCCCGTGGAAGCGGGGTCCTAGCGGAAACTAAGGGATATTAAGGTCTCCTTTTAATAGAAAACCGAAACAAAGCATTAGCACATAGTGAATACATGAACTCCTCAAACTACGGTCATCACCGAGAAGTATCCCGATTATTGTCACTTCGAGGTTGTCGGATCATAACACATAATAGGTGACTATAGACTTGCAAGATAGGATCAAGAACACACATACATTCATGAAAACATAATAGGTTCAGATCTGAAATCATGGCACTCGGGCCCTAGTGACAAGCATTAAACATAGCAAAGTCATAGCAACATCAATCTCAGAACATAGTGGATACTAGGGATCAAACCCTAACAAAACTAACTTGATTACATGGTAAATCTCATCCAACCCATCACCGTCCAGCAAGTCTACGATGGAATTACTCACGCACGGCGGTGAGCATCATGAAATTGGTGATGGAGGATGGTTGATGATGACGACGGTGATGAATCCCCCTCTCCGGAGCCCCGAACGAACTCCAGATCAGCCCTCCCGAGAGAGATTAGTTCTTGGCGGCGGCTCCGTGTCGTAAAACACGATGAAACTTTCTCTCTGATTTTTTTCTCCCCGAACGTGAATATATGGAGTTGGAGTTGAGGTCGGTGGAGGTCCAGGGGGCCCACGAGATAGGAGGCCACGTCCTGGGGGGTGCGCCCTCTGTCTCGTGGACAGGATGTGGGCCCCCTGGCATTAATTCTTTTGCCAAAAATTCTTATTAATTCCAAAAAGTGCCTCCGTGGATTTCCAGGACATTCCGAGAACTTTTCTTTTCTACACATAAAACAACATCATGGCAGTTCTGCTGAAAACAGCATCAGTCCGGGTTAGTTTCATTCAAATCATGCAAGTTAGAGTCCAAAACAAGGGCAAAAGTGTTTGGAAAAGTAGATACGTTGGAGACGTATCATGGAGGCAGGGCGCAGCGGCGCGGGGTGGTGGACGGGGCGAAGGACGAGCCAGGGCCGCGGCAAGGGGGCAGTGGCGAGCAGCAGTTGGGCTGCCCGGGGAGCGACGAGTGCGGCCGGCAGAGCAGCAGGCAGCAATGCAACGGTTGCAGCAGCGTACAGGAGTGGGCGGCGCAGGGCAGCAGCAGCAGCTTCGGCAGCTAGAGGGTTGTGCGGAGCCAGGGCGTGCGCGTGCTCGGGCGTAACAGCGCAACTCCAGGCAGGGGAGGCGGGACGCGACCTATGGTGGCGAGGAAAAAGGGAAGCGGGGCGCGGGAGCTCACCGTGGAGGCACATGGAGGCCCATTGAGGACTTAGAAGCGCAGAGGGCAGTTAGAGTCGACGGAGAGGGCCGGCGACCGAAGCGGACGGAGGGGAAGAATAAGACGGCGTTGGCGGTGCTCCTGGGCTTTGATTCGATGGCGAGGAAGATGAAGACGAAGGCTGCGTGCTTCTGGACATCGCAGAACGACCAACGATGGCCGGTGGCTGTACGTCTCAACGTATCTATATTTTTTGATTGCTCCATGCTACTTTATCTACTATTTTGGGCAATATTGGGCTTTATTATCCACTTTTCTATTATTTTTGGGACTAACCTATTAACCGGAGGCCCAGCTGAGATTTGCTGTTTTATGCCTATTTTCAGTGTTTCGAGGAAAAGGAATATCAGACGGAGTCAAAATGGAACAAAATCAACTGGAGAAGTTATTTTTGGAAGGAAAGCAACACAGGGAACTTGGAGTGCATGTCAGGAGATACGGGAGGTGCTCACAAGTGTGGGGGCGCCCCCCCCCCCCGGGCGTGCCCCCTGCCTCGTGGGGCCCCCGTAGCTCCTCCGATGTACCCCCTGCACCCATATATACTCTTGTACCCTAAAACTTCCAGAACAGAAGATAGATCGGGAGTTCCGCCGCTGCAAGCCTCTGTAGCCACCAAAAACCTCTTGGGAGCCCTTTCCGGCACCCTGCCGGAGGGGGATCCCATCACCGGAGGCCATCTTCATCATCCCGGCGTTATCCATGACAAGGAGGGAGTAGTTCACTCTCGGGGCTGAGGGTATGTACCAGTAGCTATGTGTTTGATCTCTCTCTCTCTCTCTCTCGTGTTCTCTCTCTTGTTACCTCGATGGCACGGTCTTGATGTATCCCGATCTTTGCTATTGTAGTTGGATCTTATGATGTTTCCCCCTCTACTCTCTTGTGATGAATTGAGTTTCCCCTTTGAAGTTGTCTTATCAGATTGAGTCTTTTATGAGAACACTTGATGTATGTCTTGCCGTGATTATCTGTGGTGACAATGGGATATCATGTGCCACTTGATGTATATTTTGGTGATCAACTTGCGGGTTTCGTGACATTGGGAACCTATGCATAGGGGTTGGCACGCGTTCTTGACTCTCCGATAGAAACTTTGGGGCACTATTTGAAGTACTTTGTGTTGGTTGGATGAATCTGAGATTGTGTGATGCATATCGTATAATCTTGCCCACGGATACTTGAGGTGACAATGGAGTATCTAGGTGACATTAGGGTTTTGGTTGATTTGTATCTTAAGGTGTTATTCTAGTACGAACTCTTTTATAGATTGATCCGAAAGAATAGCTTTGAGGTGGTTTCGTACCCTACCCTACCATAATCTCTACGTTTGTTCTCCGCTATTAGTGGCTTTGGAGTGACTCTTTGTTGCATGTTGAGGGCTTTTTATATTATCTATCTATGTTATTATTGTTGAGAGAACTTACACTAGTGAAAGTATGAACCCTAGGCCTTGTTTCCTATCATTTCAATACCATTTATGCTCACTTTTACCACTTGTTACCTTGCTGTTTTTATAATTTCAGATTACAAAAACCTATATCTACTATCCATATTGCACTTGTATCACCATCTCTTCGCCGAACTAGTGCACCTATACAATTTACCATTGTATTGGGTGTGTTGCGGACACAAGAGACTTTTTGTTATTTGGTTGCAGGGTTGTTTGAGAGAGACCATCTTCATCCTATGCCTCCTACGGATTGATAAACCTTAGGTCATCCACTTGAGGGAAATTTGCTACTGTCCTACAAACCTGTGCACTGGCAGGCCCAACAACGTCTACAAGAAGAAGGTTGTGTAGTAGACATCAAGCTCTTTTCTGGCACCGTTGCTGGGGAGGCTAGGTAAAGGGCACTCACTCACACCCCGTCAACTAAGCTCTTTTCTGGCGCCGTTGCCGGGGAGGTTAGTGCTTGAAGGTATATCTTTAGACCTTGCAATCGAATCTTTTTGTTTCTTGTTTTAGTACTAGTCTAGTTTATAAAAGAAAACTACAAAAAATGGAATTGAGCTTGTCTCACACGCTTCATCTTTTTAATATCTTTCATGAGTATGATGGAAAAGAAAATTGTTCTTAAGTACTAGAAGAAGATTTACATAGAATTCTTGGCATAAAATATGTGAATGATGAGCATGATTGCAATGTTGTTAGTATGAATTCCTTGAATATTCATGATGCTAATGATATGCAAAGCCACAAGCTTGGGGAAGCTATGTTTGATGAAGATGATATTTTTTGTCCCCCAAGCTTTGATGAGCAAATTTACTATGATGAAAGCATGCCTCCTATCTATGATGATTATTGTGATGACACGTATGCTTTAAAGAATAATGATAATCATGAAACTTGTCATCCTGATCTTAATTTTCAATCACATGATAGTTACTTTATTGAGTTTGCTCCCACTACTATTCATGAGAAGAATTTTGCTTATGTGGAGAGTAGTAAATTTTCTATGCTAGTAGATCATGAAAAGAATGCTTTAGGTGCTGGTTATATTGTTGAATTCGTTCATGATGCTACTAAAAATTATTATGAGGGAGGAATATATGCTTGTAGGAATTGCAATAATGTCAAGTTTCCTCTCTATGTGCTTAAAATTTTGAAGTTATGCTTGTTTTACCTTCCTATGCTTGTTGATTATTGTTCCCATAAGTTGTTTGCTCACAAAATTCCTATGCATAGGAAGTGGGTTAGACTTAAATGTGCTAGTCATGTGCTTCATGATGCTCCCGTTATGTCTCAATTCTTATCTTTTATGTGAGCATCATTGTCATCATCATGCCTAGCTAAAAGGCATTAAAGAAAAGTGCTTGCTGGGAGACAACCCAATATTTACCCTTACTGTTTTTGTGTGTTCACATGATTATGCTACTGTAGTAATCATGTTTTGTAGCTTTTTTTTCAATAAAGTGCCAAGTAAGACCTTTAGGATAGCTTACGGTGATAGTTGTGTTGATCCTGCTGAAAATCAGAAACTTTTGCACCCAGTAATTTAGTTTTGTTAATTCACAGAAACGTGCTACTGATATGATTCGTTTTGCTCTGGATTGGTACACAAATTTCTTAGGACTTCCTAATTTGGTAGAATTTTTGGAGTTCCAGAAGTATACGTTTGATACAGATTACTACAGACTGTTCTGTTTTTGACAGATTCTGTTTTCTATGTGTTGTTTGCTTATTTTGATGAATCTATGAGTAGTATCGGAGGGTATGAACCATAGATAAGTTATAATACAGTAGACATTACACCAATATTAATTTAAAATGAGTTCATTACAGTACCTAAGTGGTGGTTTTATTTTCTTATACTAACGGAGCTTACGAGTTTTCTGTTGAGTTTTGTGTTGTGGAGTTTTCAAGTTTTGGGTAAAGATTCGATGGACTATGGAATAAGGAGTGGAAAGAGCCTAATCTTGGGGATGCCCCGGAAGGCATCCCCTCTTTCGTCTTCGTCTATCGGTAACTTCACTTGGAGCTATATTTTTATTCACCACATGATATGTGTTTTGCTTGGAGTGTCATTTTATTTTGTTAGTTTTTTCTTACTGTTAGTTAGAATAATGTTTTGCATCTTTAGTTCCAATAAGAAGTCAAGGATAGCCTTTGCCATGCTTATTTTGCTAGTATACATGTTGCTGTTTGAAAACAGAAAGTTTACCGCTGTTGCAAAAATTCCCTAGAAAAGTCAGAGAGTGTTATAATGTTGAATATTTTTGCATATTGAGATCTGATAAATTTATTACAGTGGGAATTTTAGTTCATAATTTTTGGAGTTAGGGAAGTATTGATACTCCTGCATTCTTTACAGACTGTACTGTTTTGGCAGATTGCTGTTATATTTGCATTGTTTGCATATGTTTGTTTGTTTAATGATTCTATTTGAGGATAGGAGTATTAAATATGCAGAGGCATTTAGTATTCAATGTTGAATAATTATTTAAGTGATTTGTTACAGTAGAAAATGATAAGGTTTTTCATTGGTTTATACTAACCTATCTCACGAGTTCTTGTTGAGTTTGTTGTGAATGAAGCTTTTGATAAAAAGAGAAACCATGATATGAGAGGAATTAAGGAGACACAAAAGCTCAAGCTTGGGGATGCCCAAGGCACCCCAAGATAATATTTCAAGAAGTCTCAAGCATCTAAGCTTGGGGATGCCCTGGTAGGCATCCCACCTTTCTTCTTCAACAAATATCGGTTGGTATCGGTTGAGCCTAAGTTTTTGCTTCTTCACATGAGTTGTGCTATCCTTGCAATGTAGTTTTATTTAGCTTTGCTTTCTGTTTGAATTAAGTATCAAGATCTGAAATTATTAAATGGGAGAGTCTTCACATAGTTGCATAATTATTCGACTACTCATTGATCTTCACTTATATCTTTTGGAGTAGTTTGTCATTTGCTCTAGTACTTCGCTTATATCTTTTAGAGCACATTGGTGGATTTGTTTTAAAGAAAATATTGATCTCTCATGCTTCACTTAGATTATTTTGAGAGTCGTTAATAGCATGGTAATTTTCTTAATATTAATATACTTGGTATTCAAGATATGTGAAACTTTCTTTTGAGTGCGTTGAATACTAAGATAAGTTCGATGCTTGATAATTGTTTTGAGATATGGAGGATATAATATCAAAGTGATGCTAGTTGGGTGATTATGAATTTAAAGAATGCTTGTGTTGAAGTTTGTGATTCCCGTAGCATGCACATATGGTGAACCGCTTTGTGATGAAGTTGGAGCACAATTTTATTTATTGATTATCTTCCTTATAAGTGGCTGTCGGGGACGAGCGATGGTCTTTTCCTACCAATCTATCCCTCTAGGAGCATGCGCGTAGTACTTGGTTTTTGATGACTTCTAAATTTTTGCAACAAGTGCATGAGTTCTTTTGATTAATGTTGAGTCCATGGATCATACGCACCCTTTCCCCCTTCCATTATTGCTAGCCTCTCTTGTGCCGCGCAACTTTCGCCAGTACCATTCACCCACCATATACCTTCCTCAAAACAGCCACCATACCTGCCTATCATGGCATTTCCATAGCCATTCTGAGATATATTGCCATGCAACTTTCCACCGTTCCGTTTATTATGACACGCTCCATCATTGTCATATTGCTAGCATGATCATGTAGTTGACATCGTATTTGTGGCAAAGCCACCGTTCATAATTCTTTCATACATGTCACTCTTGATTCATTGCATATCCCGGTACACCGCCGGAGGCATTCATATAGAGTCATATTTTGTTCTAAGTATCGAGTTGTAATTGTTGAGTTGTAAGAAAATAAAAGTGTGATGATCAGCATTTTTTAGAGCATTGTCCCAGTGAGGAAAGGATGATGGAGACCATGATTCCCCCACAAGTCGGGATGAGACTCTGGACGAAATAAAATAAAAGAGGCCAAAGAAGCCCAAATAAAAAAAAGAGGCCATAAAAAAAGAGAAAAGACCCAAAAAAACAAAAAAAACGAGAGAAAAAGAGAGAAGGGACAATGTTACTATCCTTTTACCACACTTGTGCTTCAAAGTAGCACCCTGATCTTCATGATAGAGAGTCTCCTATGTTATCACTTTCATATACTAGTGGGAATTTTTCATTATAGAACTTGGCTTGTATATTCCAATGATGGGCTTCCTCAAATGCCCTAGGTCTTCGTGAGCAAGCGAGTTAGATGCACACCCACTTAGTTTCTTTTGTAGAGCTTTCATATACTTATAGCTCTAGTGCATCCGTTGCATGGCAATCCCTACTCACTCACATAGATATCTATTGATGGGCATCTAAATAGCCCGTTGTTACGCCTAGTTGATGTGAGACTATATTCTCCCTTTTTGTCGTCTCCACAACCACCATTCTATTCCACATATAGTGCTATATCCATGGCTCACGCTCATGTATTGCGTGAAGATTGAAAAAGTTTGAGAATGTCAAAAGTATGAAACAATTGCTTGGCTTGTCATCGGGGTTGTGCATGATTTAAATATTTTGTGTGGGGCTGTGCTAGACTATATGATTTTGTAGGGATAACTTTCTTTGGCCATGTTATTTTGAGAAGACATAATTGCTTAGTTAGTATGCTTGAAGTATTATTTTTTTATGTCAATATGAACTTTTGTCTTGAATCTTTCGGTTCTGAATATTCATACCACAAGTAAGGAGATTTACATTGAAATTATGCCAAAGTATCACTACGCATCAAAAATTCTTTTTTATCATTTACCTACTCGAGGACGAGCAGGAATTAAGCTTGGGGATGCTTGATACATCTCCAACGTATCTATAATTCTTGATTGCTCCATGCTACTTTATCTACTGGTTTGGGCAATATTGGGCTTTATTATCCACTTTTCTATTATTTTTGGGACTAACCTATTAACCGGAGGCCCAGCCTAGATTTGCTGTTTTATGCCTATTTCAGTGTTTCGAGGAAAAGGAATATCAGATGGAGTAAAAACGGAACGAAATCAACTTGAGAAGTTATTTTTGGAAGGAAAGCAACCCAGGGAACTTGGAGTGCACGTCAGGAGATACGGGAGGTGCTCACGAGGGAGGGGGCGCCCCCCCCCCCGGCGCGCCCCCTGCCTCGTGGGGCCCCCGTAGCTCCTCCGACGTACCCCCTGCACCCATATATACTCTTGTACCCTAAAACTTCCAGAACAGAAGATAGATCAGGAGTTCCGCCACCGCAAGCCTCTATAGTCACCAACAACCTCTCGGGAGCCCTTTCCGGCACCCTGCCGGAGGGGATCCCATCACCAGTGGCCATCTTCATCATCTCGGCGTTATCCATGATGAGGAGGGAGTAGTTCACCCTCGGGGCTGAGGGTATGTACCAGTAGCTATGTGTCTGATCTCTCTCTCTCTCTCTCTCTCTCTCTCTCTCTCTCTCTCTCTCGTGTTCTCTCTCGTGTTCCCTCGATGGCACGATCTTGATGTATCCCGAGCTTTGCTTTGTTGTTGGATCTTATGATGTTTCCCCCTCTACTATCTTGTGATGAATTGAGTTTCCCCTTTGAAGTTATCTTATCGGATTGAGTCTTTTATGAGAACACTTGATGTATGTCTTGCCGTGATTATCTGTGGTGACAATGGGATATCATGTGCCACTTGATGTATGTTTTGGTGATCACACTACAAAAAAAAGACACATCCGTGACATTTTGGGCCGAACGAAATTTTTTCTGTCATACATATGACACTTCTATGACGATAATTGTGACAAAACCCGGTATCATCATAGATGTGGTGGGCTCCTACTTCTATGACAAAAAATCATGACAGAAAATGGGCTTTTCGTCCTGGGCGGGCCGGAGACGCAGCTGCATGACATTCTTTGGGCCGTCCATGACGGGAAAAACCGTGGTAGAAGCGAGGGGGAGGAAAATTTTGGTGAGTTGCCGGTTACGGTGGGAGGTCGGGGGCGGAGCGATGCGCGTTTCTCTCGTACGTACGCGCGTGTGTGCAAAGCGTTGGCTCTAACTGAACCCGAGCGATGCGTTGGGCTCTAACTGAACCCGAGCGATTGCACTGCAGGCTACGCGTTACTGAACCCGAGCGATCGATCGATGGCTGTTAACTAAACCCGATGGAGCGATTCCTTCGCTACTGCTGCTAACTGAAGCCGATTGATTGGATGAACAG
>NC_041381.1:200331263-200343199 GCF_002162155.2 Triticum dicoccoides
CTCCAACACAAGTCCGTTTCGTCCGTTTTGTGGTACGCCACACCCCTCCTGATGAACAGGACCCCCGTTTCGACCGTAGCGCTCCAACACAAGTTCGTTTCGTCCGTTTTGCGGTACGCCACACCCCTCCGGATCAACAGGACCCCCGTTTCGACCGTAGGAGGTCCGTTTCCTCCGTTTTGCGGTACTCCACACCCCTTCCGATCAACAGGACCCCGTTCCGAATGTAGGAGGTCCGTTTCCTCTGTTGTGCGGTACACCAGGCCTCGTTTCCATCGCCTATTCCGTCCAAGCCCTCCCGATGAACACGACCATGCATTCCGTTCCAACCCAGCCGGTTGGCTCCCACGCATTCCGTTGCCTCCCAATGAACACGACGCATACCGTTGCCTCCCCATGAACACGACGACGACGCTGTTTCTCCGTTCCGACCCACCCATGTACGTATGCGCGAGTAGGCGTTCCAGACCCTGCCCGTATGTACGTACGTGGCGGTATTTTCTTTCTTGCACCCTCGCCGCTGTACATATGTGTACGTGCGCGCCTCTACTACGACCAGTATGTACGTACACGTTCGCGACCAGAATGACAACGCTACGTACGCTTCGACCAGGTGGGTCCCGACTGTCAAGCAGTTCCTTGCGTGCGAAAATGTAGCTGGTGGGTCCCAGCAGTCAGTGGGGCGAATCGCTTTTTTTGCCTGGACGCACTTCCTTTGCGTGCGAAGATGCAGCTGGTGGGTCCCAGCAGTCAGGGGGGCGAATCGTTTTTTTTTTGCCCGGACGCACTTCCTTGCGTGCGAAGATGTAGCTGGTGGGTCCCAGAAGTCAGGGGGGTGAATCGTTTTTTTTTCGGACGCACTTCCTTGCGTGCGAAGGTGTAGCTGGTGGGTCCCAGCATTCAGGGGGGAAACGTTTTTTTTGCAAAATATGGTGGCCCGTCCGGTGGGTCCCCACTGTCAGGTGGAGGAATAATTATTTTGCGTGTAATAAGGAGGCACTTCCTTACTCCGGCTGTGGACCCAGCTGTCAGCCTCTCCACGTACAGTCCACGTCCGATGGAAGCCATTCCTTGACCACGTTGACCACGCCGCGCCGAGAGCACCAGGGCGGTGGACGACAGCGAGGCCTAGGAAGGGGACGACGTGGAGTCGGGGAAGATGCGGCAGTGGATGCCCACGCGTAGAGGAGTACGAGGGTTCACTGGTTTGCTGCGGTGTGAGGCTGCCGTCGCTGCAGTATAACAGGGGTTGTGGGTGAGTAGAGGGATGGCCTGGCTAGCGGTGGGAGTAGTAGGGGGTAGTGAGGCCTCCGCCTCATAGCAGCCGGCCACGGGAGGCAGGAGCACGAGGCACGACCGGCGCTGGTTTGGGTGGCTGGAGCAAGAAGACTAGAGGTTAAAGAAGCACTACGGCCGTTGGATGGACATCGTATGGTCACTGGAGCTAGAATCGTGCATATTGACTAAGTTGACAAAGCCCTCCGTCCCCGTCAACTTAGTAGGCCCACATGTCAGCCTGCCACTATACTGGGTCCCAGCTAACAGGGGGAGTATTCTTTTTTTTGTGCGTAATAAGGAGGCACTTCCTTGCGTGCGAAGATATAGCTGGTGGGTCTGAGCTGTCAATGGCGGTAACTTTTTTTCGCGAAATACTGAGGCCCTTTCGGTGGGTCCCTGATGTCAGGTGGATGAATCATTATTTTGCGCGTAATAAGGAGGCATTTCCTTGTGTGCGGCCGTGGACCCAGCTGTCGGCCTCTCCACGTACAGTCCACTTCAGATGCATGTTGGTCATTGACCATGTTGACCAGGCCGCGCTGAGAGCACCAGGGCAGTGGACGACGGCGAGGCCTGGGAAGGGAACGACACGGAGGCAGGGAAGACTCAGCAGTTGTTTCCCACACGGAGGGGAGTACAACTGGACAAGGGTTTACTGGTTCGTCTGCCGTCGCCGGAGAATAACAGTAGGTGTGGGTGAGTAGAGGGATGGCTAGGCCAGCGATGGGAGTACGGTGGGGCGGTGAGGCCTGCGCGGCAGCACAGCCGGCCGCGGGGAGGAGGGAGCAGGCAGTCCCGCCGGCGCTTGTTTGAGCGGCTGGAGCAGGAAGAGCAGAGATTGAAGAAGCACGACGGCCGTTGGATGGCCATCCAACAGTCACAGCTTGTGCGTCAACCTTTTTTTAGGAAAGCCTCAAATCTGTGGAAAACAGCATACAGCCCATCTGCCATTATTTCTAATAATTTATAGCCCATTTGCTAATTCTTAAGGGTTTTTTTGGAGCCCATATTCTTTTTGTTAGCATTACAGCCCATATTGTGGCCACGGTTAAAAAATTATACGAAATTTTGCATATTTCTGTGTGGTCCGAACTGTTTTTAATCCTGAAATTTCGACTCACATTCAAACTAATTTTAAAACTAAATGTATATCAATATAAAATCCAACAAATTCTCCATGCATAAAAATTAATGTAATTTAAAATCTCGAAATGAAAAAAAAGGTATTTGAAACTAATTGCCGCTTTGATGTGTTTTAAAAATGTACAACCCATTTCTCATTACTGATGGGCCATTTTCTCGGCCAGCCGAATGAAAGCTCTCCTCGTCTTGAAAGATTTGCAGCCCAACAGGCCTGACAAAGCAACTTACTTGGCAAATCACAAAAAAACTGGGTTGTGGTCGTGGACCCAGCTGTCAGCCTCTCCAAATACAGCACTCTTCTGATGGAAGTCGTTCCTTGACCACGTTGACCATGCCGCGCGGAGAGCACCACGGCGGTGGACGACGGCGAGGCCTAGGAAGGGGACAACACGGAGCCGGGGAAGACGCGGCAGTGGAAGCCCGTGCGGAGAGGAGTACGAGGGTTCACTGGTTTGGCTGCGGTGTGAGGCTGCCGTCGCCGCAGGGCCTGGCTAGCGGTGGGAATAGTAGGGGGCGGTGAGTCCTCTGCGGCAGCACAACCGGCCACGGGAGGCAGGAGCATGAGGCACGACCGGCGCTGCTTTGGGCAGCTGGAGCAAGAAGACCAGAGGTTGAAGAAGCACTACGGCCGTTGGATGGACATCGTACGGCCACTAGAGCTAGAATCGTTCATATTGACTAAGTTGACAAAGCCCTTCGTCCCCGTCAACTTAGTAGGCCCACAAGTCAGCCTCCCACCAAGGTGGGTCCCAGCTAGCAGGGGGAGTATTCATTTTTTTGTGCGTGATAGGAGGCACTTCTAGTGGGTCCGAGCTGACAGCGGGGGGGACGTTTTTTCGTGAAATACGGTGGCCCGTCAGGTGGGTCCCAGCAGTCAGGGGGCAAACGTTTTTTTTTTCGCAAAATACGGTGGCCCGTCCAGTGGGTCCCTAATGTCAGTTGGAGGAATCATTATTTTCGGCATAATAAGGAGGCACTTACTTGCTGCGGCCGTGGACCCAGCTGAGACTATCCACGTACAGTATACTTCTGATGGAAGTTGTTCCTTGACCACGTTGACCTCGCCGTGTTCCGTTGCATGCATGCGTCCATGGGCGTGGTGCGTCCCCACTGTCAGCCTCTCATGTACAGCCATCTTCCGATGACTCTCGGTTGTTGACCATGTTGACCACACCGTGCCGAGCGCACCCAGACTGGAACGACCCGGAGATGGGGAAGACGGGGCTGTGGAGTCGTAGATGGAGAGGAGTGGGAAACTTCACTAGTTCGGGTGCGTGGCAGCACATCCGCGGTGCCGCCCACTGGATACAGGAGCAAGAACAGAGGTTGAAGAAGGAGCACGACTGTTGGATTAACATCCAACGGTCTAGCTACTACAATCATTTGTTGATTAAGTTGACAAAGCCGTGCATACACGTCCGCTTAGCAGGCCCACAAGTCAGCCACCAAATCTGACGGGTCCCAGCTATCAACGGGATGAATAATTTTTTCGCAAAAAAAGGAGGCACTTCCTTCCATGCGAAGATACAGCCGGTGGGTCCGAGCTGTCAGGTGGAGGAAACATTTTTTCAGCTTAATAAGGAGGAACTTTCCTTGCGTGCAACCATGGACCTCGTGGGTCCCAGCCGTCAGGCTCTCCACGTACAGTCCTCTTCCGATGATTCTCGTTTGTTGACCACGCCGCACCGAACACAGCGAAGCGGTGGACGACGGCGAGGCCTCGGACGGGAACGACTTGGAGATGGGAAAACGCGGCAGTGGAGTCGCAGATTGAGAGGAGGAGAAGGGTTATAACTGGTTCTGTTGCAATTCATATCAAACTCAGGTTCAGAGGGCACGTTCATATTCATAGCCAACATTCACTATCAACAACTCAAAAGATTCATATATACACAAGCTCAGCATATCTATGCATCCAAATGATTGATAGATCACACGACAATATTCATACATAATTCACAAAAAGATTCAGATATACACATGTTCAGTATGTTTATGCATCCAAATGATTGAGATCACAGCCAATATGATCCATGGACGAACTTTAATTACCTAGGGTACAGACTGGTAAATGGTGTTCAATTAGAGGTACTTCTTGCTAAAATTAGTTCTTGTACGAGTAGACTTTCGAGTACATAAGAGGCAGCACAGACAATCTGAACTTTGCTAGTAGGTTTCTCCTCAAATAGTGGCCTCATGCCGATGGAGGTTTGAGCAACTTGGCCACTACTTTCATCCAACTAGTTTACTGGCTCCTCTTGGTCCTGTATCTCGCCAAAATTCCACATTGCAGACGAGAAAGGAGGCGGTTGAGAAAATGAACCACCCAAATTTTTTGTGCAGTTCAACTGAAATGGAGCATCCTTGGCGTGCAGACTGATTAAGTCCCAGATGAATATACGCGTCAACCAACTTGTCTGGAATCTTTAGACTCCATGCCATATAGTTCGCTACCATATGTGCCGATAACCAAAAGGCACAAGTTGGGACCAAAGACTGGACTGCGTTTTTCTGGGCTATGCACCAAGCAATATTTTTGGCATTCACTCTCCTAATACTTGGAGTTTGACAATTGGTTGACGCCGGTTGATACTCGAATGAATATAGGCACTTCTTGTCAACATCGATGCTTGTTTGAGTGAACTTTGGAGTACATAGCAGCAGCATAAGTACCTGTCCATCTGATCATTTTGTGCGGTTCTACTGAAATCACCCGATGTAATGATTTGTCTGCGAGTTCAGGCTCCAAATTACTCCTTTATGAAATTGGCAAACAGTAGCACAATACCAAATTACCAATACATATGACAGGCACAATAATCAGGATAAAAACCAGTACCAACCTGTGTGAGGTAGCATATCAATTACTATTTCCTTTGACTGGAAGCCGAGATAAGCCAAGCGACTGACAGCAAAGGAAGAAAGCAAGCGGAGATTAGCGACTGACAGGAAAGGACGGAAGCTGTCGAGGCAATGAAGCACCCAAAGTTTTTGTGCAGTTCCACCAAAATCGAGCATCCCTGTTGGCACATATATTGAGAGAGTGAGATTACTGTAATAGTGGGACTAGTTGATGAAACATACACTAATAAATAGAAGCACCCTCATTATCTTAATGGGTAAAGTTAGCAAAATAGTAGTCTTGCTTAAAGAGAGGTATTAGTTTATTTAATGAGTGCCAATTAGCTCAACTCAACACCCAAAGCATTGCCATTTATCATAGGTTGCAAAACTTAAAAGTGCAAAGATAAAGGAGTTTCTCATGACAGTAGCACGATACAAATAGAGATGACAGCAAACTAATATGGATGAAGGCCTTAGGCCCGTACCAACCTGAGAAAAAAGCTTACTCATGTAGTCCCATAAGAGATGATAAAGCACTCACTGGAATCACACAATAGTATATATTTTTGTGCACTTCAAATGTATGGTTGAAATCACTCTTGTTTACCAGTGCTGAGATTATATCGAAAGTTTATCAAGAACTTCCAGCAGAGTTAAAGCACTGGCTGGGATACAGTTCATTGTATTGTCTTGTGTACTTCCACTAAAATGTATGATTGGCACAACATGATCCCTGTTTGCACAAGTAGGAACAAGGTGAAACCTTCATTAGCTTAGTGAGAAAGGATAGGAAGACATTAGCATATTACTCAAACAGTAGCATCAAATTCATGATGGACAATACGCAAAACATTGCCTCATTGAACCAATGGCAATAAATTGACATGCAAAACAATAGCACTATTATGTCATGACACTAATAATATTCCCTCCCTGCTCCACCACATGATTCACCTCCATAGACAAACATTCACACGTACATGATTCAGCATAGGGTCCTACTAAAGATTTGTTTAACTCCAATAGGAAAATTAGGCAGTAATAAATTAGTGGTACTTAAGTTCTCCTAATTAATTAAGTGAGACAGCAGAAGTGGAAGGGCTCCCTGGAGGATCGTCTCACATGTAAGGTAGTCGTTGCCGGAGCCCTTGAATAGCCTCGACTGAGGCCTCTGGCTTCAGCAAGATCGCCTTGGCACTGTTTATTCTTCTTCTTCTTCCTCTTCATGCTATGTTTCTCTTTCTCCTCACCAGTTGGTGAAACCAAGTACATGATTGGCCTTCTAATTCAGAATTTGTTTTGTCAGTGAGGGAGTACAAGTGTACTAGTAAAAAACAACATTAGTTTCTCATGGCAGTCAGAAAATAGAGATGAACACATGCATTAAATATCATTCTTACCTAAAGGAAGGTTATGGCGCCAATATGGATGATGAGGATTGGAACACAGATCTCCCTTTGTGCAGTTCCACCAAAATGAACCAACTGTTCCATCTGAAATTCTAGTTAAACAGCACAAAAGTCACTTCTTTTAAGAAGAGTTTTGTGCAGTGCACCAAAAGGTCACAACAGCAACCAGGTGAATTGGATATTCCTGTTTGCACAAAAAGGCACAGAGGAAACAGTCAGAGTCTCAAACAATTACAGGCAAAAACATTTGGCTAAACTTGTCAGAGTCTCAAACAATTACATGCAAAACAGTGGCATGGCTTCATTTTTACCAGGGACATTATATTAAGAACAGCTAAGGCTGCGTTCGGTTCACAGGTTTGGTGTAGGATTTTCGTAGGAACACAATTCCTACCGTATTCTTTCCCTTCCAACCGTTCAGAACACGGGAAACGTGAATAGTGTTTCATAGGAAAGCTGGTCTGGTAGTACTGATTCCATCGGATTAGAAACATCCACGCGCTGCTCATTTTTTGGGCGGAAGCCCAAGGCAGGCGCTCGCTGCCATGTGTTAGACAGGTTGCTGTGTTGTGTTTGCCAGAATAAAAAAATCAACCTATGTGTGGTACGTGAGGTGAGGACAAGAGTAGTCACTCTGCAGCTGAATAAACAAATAGCATCTCATACTGCCAAGCATGCTACTCTAAAAAAACAAATTTGTACATTTCGTAGTCCATCCGAACACATTCTCTTGAGAGTTTCCTTCGGTTCGCTGTTCCATAGTTTTATACCTACATTCCTTTCCTATTCCTCTATTTTCATCAAGACCTATGTTTTCTGCCCCTTTATTCCGACCGGAGCCTAAATATTTGGTATAAGGGCATGGGATAGTGGGTGCACCAGCAGTACAGCACCATGTACGTAAACAGGGGCATAAAGTGGTGATTCATAGTTTGTTGCCCCGAGAAACAAACATCCAAGCAACATATCTGGGTTGGTCCCATTTTTGTTCACTCTAGCCACCTACTCCTATGTGTGGATAGCAAATCTAGTCTTGGTCATACCACTGTGTACAGTGTTACCCCTATATTTCCCTTCTCGACCAAGAGACCGGTTGGATGACCAGTCTGTACTACTTTCATCCCCTTTCCTTCCTGTTTGTACCAAGTCTGATGTACATACTAAATTCCCCCACCCCCACTTTATTTCAATGACAAGTATTTTCGGACGGAGGGAGTACAAGATTCGACTCCATGAAGTAGCTTTACCTCTAACAATAGAAGAAAAAAAATAGGTGACGTTGGACCACTACAAGAAATATGTCAACTAGTGACCTTCTGTCAGTGACCCTGAAAGAATTGGTCATAGATCTATGACCATTTCAGACCAATTGGTCAAAAGCTGTTTGGGGGGCTCCAAACCCTAAACCATTGCGACCACTTTGGTTAGAAAGGTCGTAATTTCCTTACACAAAAAGGTCATAAAGCAAACAACGCTAGTCCGCTGCCTTATTTCTAGTTGTTAACGACCAATATAGATGGTCATAGCCTTGTAAATTGTGGTGGGTTGCTATGACTAGGCGCCACCTCATTAGTTTTGCCTATGTGTCATGTCCATGTGGCAGTTTTTGCCCTAGGTTGTGAAGCAACCTATATTTCTGTCATTCCCAAAATTCCCAAAAAAATCTCATAAATTCTTTGGGTCATATCTTCGTCAAATATGTAAAAACATTCCTTGCCTAGTTCAAAAATAATTCGAAAATATTCATTTTCCTATTCTGTTCAGAGCAGCACTTTGTGAAGGAAGTACCACTTTGGCATGTCCAAATGGTATCCATTTTCTACAGTGCTTTCCTATGCCCAAATAACCATCCTCCACCAAATGCCATCTCAATCCATTCATTATTTTGAGCCCAGCTTCAACATTCGTATTTATGTCCAGTGTGGTAGTTTGTACCACCTAGGCTCCTCCTTTTGAGGTAAAAATTTGTGAAGACGGTCTTCTTAGTAACTGATCATCCTCAGCCAAAACTCACACCCATTAGCCATGTGCATTTCCCGTACCGCAAATCAAACACTTGGCTACTTATTCATGTTTGAGCATTGATCGGTCTCCTCGTGAGAATCTTATGTTGTGATTTTCTTCCTAGCACTTACCTGGGGAGTTCCCAACCCACTAGACATGCCTAGGCCGCCCAGAACACATGGCAATGCCACGGTCACGCGGTGACCACGCGGCGGGCATGCGAGCTTACGCGCTCTAGAGTTGGGCCCCTCGGCCACCGTCCAAACCTCGATGTCTCACCATCAAACCATGTATTTCTGATTAAATAGATACTTATTTACCTAGAAATGATTTTTTGAAAAAATAAAGAGCAAACTATGAGGCAGCTGCAGTTCAAATTTGACCCGCTTCCAACTGAATCGACGGGAATTTGTCTTTTTCACCAGAGGTGGATAAAAACTTTTTTCACCCAACGATTTTGTCAATTGTGCATTATATATGGCCTAGTATTTTATAAAATTGATTAGGTCCAATTTTGCAACAATTATTTGGTAGTTCCTTCACAAAAAACCCTCCTTTTGGGCACTCGGAAATCAAAAATGACCTTTCCGTGCAAAGAAAATGAAAACTTCCTTAGGCAACATTGTTTGGAATTCCAAGATGCACCCTTGTGCACAATAGGAGATCATTTGAACAAACTATGCCATGAATGTGGCCATAAGATTGATCATTTGGCTTGAAAGCCATGAATCTTCACGCATGATAGCTCATTTCTGAGAACACTTTTTTAAAATAATTACCGTATTACAAGTTTATTATTTTTACTGGAAACTTAATCACATATAATGACACAATGCGAAGGTTTTCCAATTTTTTGATTTTTTTTTGAATTTTTTATGCCCGTTTCGAAATGCGGTCAAAATGGCGGGCTTGACCGTTCCTAGCTAGTGGTTGAATCTTGGAATTTTTTTGGTGTTACTATGATTAAATAGATACTTATGTACCTAGAAATGATTTTTGGAAAAAATAAAGAGCAAACTATGAGGCAACTCCAGTTCAAATTTGACCCGTTTCCAACTGAATCGATGACAATTTGTCTTTTTCACCACAGGTGGATCAAAACTTTTTTCACCCAACCATTTTGTCAATTGTGCATTATATATGGCCTAGTATTTTATAAAATTGATTATGTCCAATTTTGCAACAATTATTTGGTAGTTCCTTCACAAAAAACCCTCCTTTTGGGCACTCAGAAAATGAAAAATGAACTTTCCGTGCAAAGAAAATGAAAACTTCCTTAGGCAACATTATTTGGAATTCCAAGATGCACCCTCATGCACAATATGAGATCATTTGAACAAACTATGCCATGAATGTGGCCATCAGATTGATCATTTGGCTTGAAAGCCATGAATCTTCACGCATGATAGCTCATTTCTGAGAACACTTTTTTAAAATAATTACCGTATTACAAGTTTATTATTTTTCCTGGAAACTTGGTCACATATAATGACACAATGTGAAGGTTTTCCAATTTTTTGATTTTTTTTGAATTTTTTATGCCCGTTTCAAAATGCGGTCAAAACAGCGGGCTTGACTGTTCCTAACTAGTGGTTGAATCTTGGATTTTTTTGGTGTTTCTTTGATTAAATAGATACTTATGTACCTAGAAATGATTTTTGGAAAAAATAAAGAGCAAACTATGAGGCAGCTACAGTTCAAATTTGACCCGTTTCCAGCTGAATCGACAACAATTTGTCTTTTTCACCAGAGGTGGATCAAAACTTTTTTCACCCAACCATTTTGTCAATTGTGCATTATATATGGCCTAGTATTTTATAAAATTGATTAGGTCCAATTTTGCAACAATTATTTGGTAGTTCCTTCACAAAAAACCCTCCATTTGGGCACTCAGAAAATGAAAAATGAATTTTCCGTGCAAAGAAAATGAAAACTTCCTTAGGAAACATTGTTTGTAATTCCAAGATGCACCCTCGTGCACAATATGAGATCATTTGAACAAACTATGCCATGAATGTGGCCATAAGATTGATCATTTGGCTTGAAAGCCATGAATCTTCACGCATGATAGCTCATTTCTGAGAACACTTTTTAAAAATAATTACCGTATTACAAGTTTATTACTTTTCCTGGAAACTTGGTCACATATAATAACACAATGCGAAGGTTTTCCAATTTTTTTGATTTTTTTTGAATTTTTTATGCCCGTTTCAAAATGCGGTCAAAACGGCGGTCTTGACCGTTCCTAGCTAGTGGTTGAATCTTGGAATTTTTTTGGTGTTTCTTTGATTAAATAGATACTTATGTACCTAGAAATGATTTTTGAAAAAAAAAGAGCAAACTATAAGGTAGCTGCAGTTCAAATTTGACCCGTTTCCAGCTGAATCGGCTGGAATTTGTCTTTTTCACCAGAGGTGGATCAAAAACTTTTTACACCAAACCATTTGGTCAATTGTGCATTAAATATGTCCTAGTATTTTAGAAAATTGATTTGATACAATTTTGCAACAAATATATTATAGGTCCTTCACAAAAAAACTCATTTTGGGCACTCGAAAAATGGAAAATGAATTTAAAAGAACTCATTTCTCATAACTCTTTTAAAATATATTTGTCTTATTTCAATTTGTGATTATTCCTGAAAACTATAGTCAAATTTGCTGACACAATGAGAAGTTTTTTTTCAAATTTTCATGTCATAATAAAAATAACTAACATGATTTAGCACCTTACTTTTAGTCAATTACGACCAATTTAAATGGTCAAAATATCATACCGGTATACTGTGGTTTGATTGGTCCACGGGCCTCTCACGCGGATCATGGATAAATCACCGTCGGATCCTCCTCGATCCAACGGCCCTCAGCTCACCCTTTCACGGTCTCACCCACCCACCGCGAGCTAGCCCTAAAAAAAACATCGCACACCACTCCTCTCTCCCGGCGCAGCGAACCCTAGCTCTCTCACCCTCTCCCTCCCTCTGGATCCACCGCCGCCGCACACAACTCCTCCTGGATCCACCGCCGCTGCCCCAACCCTACTCCCTCCCTCTGGATCTCGACGCGCCGCCGCCCCCACCCCACTCCTCCGGCATTCTCTACACACTCTCACCGCTCAGAGACCCCCACCCTCGCGGATCCAACGCGCCGGCGCCTCCTCCAATCCAGATCGACACGCCCCTTCTGCCACCCCCGCCATCGCCGCCCCGACCACCCTCCTTCTGCCACCCCCGCCCGCTCCGCCGCCTAATCCACGTAA
>NC_041381.1:200343730-200448508 GCF_002162155.2 Triticum dicoccoides
TCTCCCTCCTTGATTCCATTCCATCCCAACCCGCCGCCGCCCCTCGTCCCCCTTCCCCACCGACGACCTCGCCGCCCTTCACCCCCACCAGCGCCGGCAAGAGAGATCCATCCAGATCCGCGGCGACCGCCGGCAATGCCCCCCCGCTCCCGCAAGCGCGTTGAGGCCATCGTCCTCAAGCGCGTGCGCGACGGAAGCGCCTTCACCCGCTGGTAACTTCCCTGCCCCGCTCCCTTCTCCTTCTCCGATGCTTCTCCGATGAGTGATTGAGTGACTGGTTTGGTTGGTTGGTTTCGGCGAGGCGTGCAACAAGGACGTAGCCATCGTCCTTATCGACCTCCACAACTGCAGCCTCGACTCCAAGATACGCCTTAGCCTCGGTGCGTTTCAGCCCCTCTCGTCTTCAACACATCTAGGCCGTGTCTGCCTACTACCCCGCTGACCCCACTACTTCCATTTTTGTTTTCAGAGTCGCAGGTGGTGGAGAAGGTCGTGCTCGAGGTGGACCTCAATGCTCGCGCACCCCTCTGAATTCTTCCTCCGCGCCCTGCTTGCTTGCGGCACCTGCATACAGCACGCTGTAGGTGAGCACATCCAAACCATGTTCATTCGTCCATTGATTGATTCAAACACACCATCCTTCAGTATGTACACTAGGCACCAGCAACACCTCTGAACTCTGATTGCTCCAACACATCGACCAGGCACGTGGCTCATGGCTCTGTACTTCACCGCTCTGGGCTTCTGTTGCTTTGTCATGCATCGGAATAGTTCTGCTTGCAGGCCGGTCGTCAGAAAGCCAGAAGCCAAGCTAGAGAGTAAGTACTCTGAAGCTATTGTCACAATGTGTGCGTCTTGTTTGCGGCAGGGTGTTGTCTGTCAGTCAGTTGTTTGGATACACTAAGTGCTGGAAGAAGTACACCATCAATTTTTGAGGCTCCAGTGTTGTCTCTGATTTTCTCTCTTCAGAGATGTTGCAGTAGCATCAGTCTGTTGATGGCCTTGCTGCTCTCCTGGCACTCTTGTGGCCAGTGAGAAGAACTCCTTTTTGTCATCCACTCCTACTAAATCAAATGAAAAGCCAGCAAGATGCTGGATCTTCCAAAAAAAGTGTTGTGCGAATGAATACACTAGCTTGTGTGTTTCTGCTGCAGTTTGTTTTCCTCTTCTATTTTTTCGTTTAATGGTGCTTGCAGCCTGACAAGATATCTCAATGTATCGAACCGCCCCGAGTCACACTTTTGTAACTAAAGAAGAATAGATTGTTTTGTTGTTTTGATGGAATTTGTGAGCTTCATGTCCTCTCCAGCCACTCTCAGTCGGTCGGTCAGTCCAGTTTGGTTTGGTTCCTAGATCGAAGTGATGACACTGGAGGTGGTGCTTTCACAGAATTGTCTCTGCAGTTCTGCACAAATCATATATCGAGCATTGTAGTGCTCCCGAAATCCCTTTTGTGCCTGTAATCTTTTGCTTAATAATGGCAATCCTTGAACATTAGCGCTATCTAGTTTTTGTGTGCTATCCATCCATCCATAATTTATAGTTTCGAACGTCATGTGCTCTATTAAACGCCTCTATTGCTGAATTAGAGTGACCCTTCATGTTTAGTATTCTGTTTATACTGTGATTACTCTAGCTTAACGCAGTTTCTCACTTCCCAGGTAAACGACTCGTTATCATACAACAACGCGATGCCGGATGGTTCTACTTGATCCAAGGGATGGGCCCCTTTGTGTGGTTGATGTGCACCGACGTGCATGAGGAGAACCGGATACCCTCAGTGGAGTCGCTCAAGTCTATCTGCCCTGACGATTCTTCCATCCAGATGATCCTCGTCGACAGGAGAGCTGATTTTGATTGACTCGCTGCCTTCCTAATTGATTGAGTCATTCTGCTTTGGTATGCAATAGTCTGCACTGCAGTAGCAACACATCCACCATAAATCTTGCTGCTTGAGCCTTCCTCGTCACTGACACAACCTGTTTTGTGGTTCCTGCAGTCAAGGGAGTTCCTGCTCCACTCGCAAGTAGCGACCATTGCTGTGGGAGCCTTTCACCTCTTCGTGTGGCGGCCTTCTGTTCTTGTTTGCTAACACAATACATAGTCATGGATTGTCAAAAGTGAATATTTTAAGTAGAATTTACTGCAAAACCTGGGGTGCATTGGCATGTTCCTGTGTTGCTTCTAGTTCCTGTGTTGCTTCTAGTTCCTGTGTTGCTTCTAGTTCCTGTGTTGCTTCTAGGCCATTAGTAGAAAACTTGCTAAGACTGTTGACAAGGTATCTTGTGTTGCTTCTCCCCTGCTTAGTACTATGAATCTGTTTCCTCTAGGCATTTAGATAGTGTGACTTCTTAGATATACTGCATACTGAAAGATAAGAACCCCAACTGATTTGTTCTCAATCTGATTGCTTGCTGGTTACTCAGTTTTTATATCTGGACAGTGTTGTAATACACTATTGTGTCCCTATGATGTGAAAGTTAGGGTCTGAATAGCTTTACATTAGGATCTGCTTGAGTCTCTATGATGTTCTCTCTTAGTATCATTTCATGAGCTGTGAGTCGTGCATATATAACTGAGCTGTATAAGACCAACAAGTTTTTTTTGCCAATTAGCTTTACGTGTGCATGCTCTTAATCCCCATAGCACTAAGAAAGGACCTTACTGATTCCCATATTACTAATTTCTGTACCAAACATTATTATTTTGTATCTATGTGCTAGCTCTGTCAAATATAATCAACCTGCCTATGTTCCATTTTGCTATTTGTACTTGGATAGAAAAGCTAAAATCTGTATAGTGCTCTGTGTGTAATACCAAGTTGTTCCTGTTATTTACAAACTGCTGTTCTTATACACTGATCCACAACACCTTATATTACACATTTGAAATTAATTAGAATACATCTAAACACAGTGCTTCAACATAGATTTATCCGATGATTATACCTGAGACATTAGTTTGTTTTTATGCTTTTGTTTCCCACAGTGCTTCAAGCTTGTTTATTAACTCGATTTGTTGTTATTCTGTTTAACAGGAGACTGCAGCAGAAGCAGAGAAGACGGATGCTACACCAATCCAAGAGTAGCTAGCTTTAACTTGGCAGAGCATTTTTATTTTTCAATCGCAATATTTGTGATTGTGTGGAATATTGTATGGTTATGTACGTGAAGTTTTAAGTTCCTGGGCATGCAATATTTGTAGGTTAAACTGGTTGTTGTGATTTGAACGAGTGTATGGAGTTTCACATGTTCTGTTCTGTACAGAATATATTGTAATAAACCTATTTTGGTTGTTATTTGAAGATTTTCTTCTTAAAAAGCGATGTGGATCCACTGCCAGGAAAAATCTTATAATTGCGACCGATCTAAAAATTGGACCACAAAAACCCTCGAAAATAAAAAGGAAATGGACTGAAAAGGCTATGCCTAGAAAATAAAAAGGCCAAATTGTTGGGCCAGGCCCATGTAGCTAGAGAAAATTAATAGAGAAAATATACAGTAAAAAGGCCGAATTAATGGGCTAGGCCCATGTAGAAAACTGAATTGGACCGGGCTGAATCTTGTGCCACATCAGCTTGCCACGCTGGATGCCTACGTGGCCTAGGGAGGTTGTTAGTGACCAAAATGCCACAGTAGGCATATTTTGGTCGTAAACGTCTACGACCTTCTCACAGAGAAGGTCGCTATAGTCAGTTAACGACCGCCAGCTTTTGACCTTCTGTTTTTGGTCACAAAAAGGTCGCAAATGAAAAACTATGACCTTTCAGTGACCAATAGTGGAGGTCACAAGATAGCATATTTCTTGTAGTGGACCATCCGATCGGGAGGGGCTAAGAGGTAGAAAATGATGCACATGCAGCAACGTAGTGAGTTGGGGAAGTAGAGCTAAGGCGGTTTCGAAAGAAGATATACCTGAAGGTCGTCGGGATGTGGATAGGTGGGCGGCGGGAGGCCGGATCCGCCCACAGGCAACAACGAAGGGATCAGAGGACCTCCCGTGCCGGTGCTTGGCCAAATATAACGGTGCGGCCGGCAGTGGGTCTCCTCTGTCGCTGTCGACGACGGCCTAAACGCTGCCCCTCCTCCCCTTCACCGGCAGAGGTGGATACGTCCGAATCTGTAACAGGCGGTGAGGATAGAAAGCCAGTGTTTTTTGAAGGGAGAAAGACAGGGTTACTACCCCTATCTTGTTTAGATCGAGAGGATGAGAGTGTGTGAATAGAGCAGCCCTAGCAAGCAAGCGCGGAGGCTCCGGCCTATATATAAGTAGTGGGGTAGTTTTCCTTTTTCACTCCATCAAAGCAATCGTTTAAAATTGTGTACTATACTACATGCCAGGTCACGGTTTTTTTAGTTGTTGATTGTTTTTTGAGATAGCTACCCGCTTGTTCCAAGTTGTGTTACGGTGTGCCAGGTCGCACTTTGTATCGTTCAAGTCTGGTAGTACTACAAGTCCCTCCATTAAATGAACAACCACCCCCTCGTAAAATTTGTGAACAAGTCCACGGCTAAAATTAGCGGAAACGTGGGTTGCCCCAACATGCATTATTATTTATGTTTTCTACTCCCTCGGTTCCTAAATATAAGTCTTTTTTATTAGCCACACCTAAGACAAGAATTATTTTTTATTAGCAGTGAACCCCACATGTCATAGACACAAATTTTTTGGCAAGATTCCCTTAGGCAAGCCAAAGTGTGTCTAATAATTTGAGCAACTCAGGTTAGGCAAGTGTGGCAAGTGTGGGAAAAATAATGTGGCAACATAAGACAAACATAGTCACAATCCAAACAGCCCTGTTAGGAAGTTGAATATGCCATGGCGCTCCACCTCTCCTCCCACCTCCCCTCCCACCCCACCAGTGGCGACCATGGCGCCGGCCGTGATCTACCCTGATCTCTCCACCAAAAACCAGATCTACGCCGATGGATCGATTCAATGATCCATCCTCCATCGCCCATCAATTGGATTTCTCATTTGGTCATCTTTTTAGAGGTGACATCGGTAAGTATTTCCAATCTTTGGTCAACCCTATCTCCTCCTCCTTTGGACTCTACCTCGTGGTATCCTTTGCAACATTTACTTTCCATCTGAACCCCCACAATGTGAGTTTGGCACTCTCCTCATGCACGGGTGGAGCATTTGATTCTTTGGAGGTATCACATATCAAAGGCAATGTTTTCAAGTTCAAAGTATGTTCCAAGGCGGTGGGTTTCTTCCTGGTTCATAAATATTTCTTCAGTTGTGATGTGTTTAAATGTTATTTCCATCTTTGGAGTGGGGGTGGCCCAAATTGGATTTATGAAGAAAAGAAGTGGTACAAAGAACAAGATGCTGAGTGGACTATCGTCACACGTCGTCACAAAGGTAATCATGGTCATCTTGTTCCTAATACTCAAGTTTACCGCAGAATTCTTGGACAACTTACACCATCACGCACGAGTAATACATCTCATGGAAATCATCTAGTACCGGGGCGAATGCAACTCCACTGGGACCTACGCGGATTGACCAGCCTACTCACGATGATCGTGATCATCGCGCGCCGCCGGTGGATGCAACTGCATGCATAGCGGATCGGCCGTTGCGGTGGATAGGGCGAGAATTTGAATCAGTCGGCCCAGATAGTCCCCTCGGAGCCCAACAAACCATCTATCTTGGGCCAGCCCACGCGCATGGAAGTTGTATCGTCTAGGCCAATACCCACTAGTATTTCTAAGTATATCGTCTGCAACAGATGTCTTGGTACTGGGCACAATCGTTATCAATGCACCAATCTAATCAGATGCCGCGTTTGTTACCGATACAACCATATCGCTATATTCTGTTTCAACAAGAATATAAAAGTTAATACTTATCGGGTCAAACAGAAACAGGATCCATGGCCTGATATATCTGCTACCCGCATTGCCCCCTTGGCTTCTCCCCTCTGTTTTCCTGCCTCTGCTCCACCTGACACAGCTGCTACCAATGAGATGGCCTGCTTCCCTTGCAACCCTCTCCCCCACCTTCCTCCAGGCATGGCAATCGTCCCACCTGGTCCGCTGCGTGCTCGTCGTGGATATGTGGTGCTTGGTGGTGAGCTCCCGATGGTCTGCGACGAGTGGGCCATCGCCACACTTGTCCCTGAAGTTTCTGCGGAGGAGTTCCATGGCGCCATTGCTCTGATCACCACCTTCTTGGAGGGGCACGGATGGCGCATAAACTACACGTCTCGCTGTTGTATGGGTACTGCGCTTATTCAGTTTACTACTGCATGCTCGCGAGACACTACTGTCAGTCTTAGCCCGTTTCAGATTGGGGATTCAGTTCTTAGAATCAGCAGACAGGACAGAGGTTTAAATTATTGCAGCATTACTTTCACGCCTGATGTTTGGATCTTACTTATGAACTACCGTCTTGAGTGCTGGGATGTGGGGGTCATTGGACGCACTGTTTCTCCTTTTGGCCGTTTTTTGATTTGGAATAAAGATCCTAGGGACAAATCGATGGTCGTTGTTAAGATCAGAGTTATGAATGTGGATACTCTTCCTATTAGTCTGGTAGTTCTGAGAAACCTTGATGATGTGGGCTATGGTGATTCCTGGACCTGTCCAACATATATTTTGTCTCGGGAGCTGATTGGACAACAGGGAGGGGATGAGGACCCCCTGCCACCTGATGGTGGTAACCCTCGCCCTCTTCCACATATTCATGGAGGGTTTTGGCATGATGAGGTTTTAGGGAATATCCCCATGGATCAGGTAGTGATCAACCCCCACAATGAGAATCTTGGTGCCCCATATGAAGATGTTCATGTTGCTCATAATGAAAATGTTAATCTCTCTGTTGAAAACCATAGTGCTGCTGTTGAACCTAATTCTGCTGAACATGTGGAGTCACCAGATAGGGAGGTATCTAAGGAGCCCATTAAGATCCAATCTAATACTCATTATGTTGCTCCACATGAGACTCTTGGGCCTGATTATATCCCAATTAATCTCACTCCCCAGCCCAACTCTCAGAATGCTCCCAGCCTAGTATTCATTCCCATAAACAGCAATATGAATTACAATGACATGCCATCCTCCAGTAGTGCCCAGCCTGTGCAAACAAGCAACATATCAGTTGAAGGTGAATCTGAGCACATTAAGGTTCTCCAGGAACTTATTGGTAATATTGTTACTAATGCACAGGATATACTCCCAAAGCTTGGAGGCAGCAAGATTGTTAATGCATCTTGCAAAGTG
The DNA here is from genome assembly GCF_002162155.2 of Triticum dicoccoides. NCBI lineage: Eukaryota > Viridiplantae > Streptophyta > Magnoliopsida > Poales > Poaceae > Triticum > Triticum dicoccoides. Next base: position 200,350,960 of record NC_041381.1, read on the forward strand.
GTGGATGTTATGGGTACTAATGGCAACAACAAAAGATGCTTCTTGCATATTCAGACAATCCAGGATGAGCCTCCCATAAATTCCAGCTCTGTCAGTATTGAGGAGATCATTGGACAGGAATTTGCTGAGGTTCAGAAGCTAGCACACAGGCAGAAAAAAAAGAAAATTATTGATGATGCTTTCTGCAGGAGGAGCAACAGAATTGCAAAGCTCACTAAGGGATTCAAAGATCAGTCTGTTGCTGAAGCCAACATAAATGAAGGCAGGATGGAAAACAGCACCCAACATTGCCCCAAGAAAATGAAGAAGGCTGTCACTGTCAACTTGGGTCCCCAGTTTGATGTTGTTGTTATAAATAAGCAGGCACCACCTCCTCCAGTAATCCCTATGAATACTCTGCAGGCCATTGGCACTGGACCATGTAAGATGGCTCCACATGAAGTGTCATCTAGTGCCCTGCAATATGACAGTTCTGATGAATAGAAGCTTCTATTGCACTGTGGGTTTTGTTGGCTCCCATATTTGCCAACTAGTTATGATTTCCCTGCATTATGTTTGCTTTTCTATGTTATTTGGATGCCTGCGTGCACCAGCTATCAGTTTGGGATGTAGTAATTACTCTATGTGCTACCTCTGTCACTATGTGCTTGCTGTCAGTAGAACCTGCTCTTATATGTGTCAGCTCTATATGATGATCTACCCATCCATGCACCTCCCATCTTCCTATGGTTGCTATTATATCTATGTCAATGTCTGCTCCAGTTATATCACTAATCTATTGGGCTGTTCATATTATGCTTTTCATAATATGATCTTATGCATGCACCTAGATATATTTCATGAATAGGAGCTGGAATATCTTAAACTGGAATGTGAGAGGTATTTATTCCAGAGCTAGATGGAATGGTATTAGAAAGAAAATTGAGGAAAGTGCTTGTTGTATCATGACCTTTCAAGAAACCAAGAGAGATATATTTGACAGCACATATATCAAGAATTTTTGCCCCAAAAGATTCAACCAATACTGTTACTCACCCTCTAATGGCAGTTCTGGAGGATTGATTACTATTTGGAATGGTAATATTATGAAAGGCAAGATAATATCCAAAAGCTACTTTCAGATCACCATTGAGTTTACTTCTAACCTGGATAATTCATGTTGGTTCCTCACTAATGTATATGGGCCCAATTGCAATGAAGGTAAAATGGACTTCATTGACTGGCTTATGAATCTAAATATGCAGCAATCCAAGTTATGGATGATTGTTGGTGATTTTAATTTTATAAGAAGACCTGAGAATAGGAATAAACTAGGTGGTGACCCTGTCAGTATGATGACTTTCAATAATATTATTGTCAATTTGGATTTAGTTGAAATCCCCCTCAAAGGAAGATCCTTCACATGGAGCAATAAACAAGATCAGCCTCTTTTGGAAAAGCTAGATTGGATTTTCACTAGCCCCCACTGGACTACTGCTCATCCATCTACTATGGTCATCCCCTTGGTGAAAATCACATCTGACCATGTGCCTATTAAAATTCAAATTGACAGCAACATCCCCAAAAGCCAGATATTTAGATTTGAAGAGTATTGGACTGAATTCAGTGGATTTCTTGAAATGGTGGAGAAACATTGGTTGAATTCAACCCATTACTCTGATTCTGCCAAAAATATTAACTCAAAATTCAAAGCTATCAGAAGAGGACTGAAAGCATGGTGCAAACAATACTCCCAACTGAATAAAATAATTGACAATTGTTGTTTCTATGTGAAAATTATGGATGGCATTGAGGAACAAAGAATGCTATCTAGGATTGAAAGGAATTTTAGAGTCTTACTTGTCAAACATACAAACAAGTTATTGGAGGCTAAGAGAATATATTGGAGAATTAGGGCAAATATAAGATGGGCTAACCTGGGTGATGAAAATACCAAATTCTTTCATGCCATTGCTACTTATGTGTTCAGACACAACTACATCACCTATCTTATGTCTATGGATGGTCAACAAGTTTTTGAACATGACCATAAAGCTGCCATTATATGGGAATCTTTCAAAAATAGAATAGGTATTGTTTCCACATATTCACAAAATTTTGATATATCACATCTTGCTATGGAAGAGGATCTACATGATCTTGATAGACCTTTTTCCAATGAAGAAATAGATGATATCATTAATAAAATGCCCAATGATAAAGCTCCTGGACCTGATGGTTTCAATGGATTATTCATGAAGAAATGCTGGCACATCATCAAACAACATTTCTACAAATACATTAATGATTTTTATAATGAAGTTGTATCCCTTGCTCCGATCAACAATGCCTATATAACCCTAATACCTAAGAAAGACAATCCTGAATCACCTGATGATTATAGGCCAATTTCTCTTGTAAGTATGCCAATCAAAATACTTACTAAACTCCTTGCCAATAGAGCCCAACAGATTATTATATCCAGAGTTAGCAAGAACCAATATGGATTTATCAAGACAAGGAATATTCAGGGCTGCCTTGCTTGGAGCTTTGAATACATACATATGTGTCACAAATCCAAGAAATAAATCATCATTTTTAAGATTGACTTTGTAAAGGCATTTGATAAATTCAATTATATGGCCATCTTGTTCATGACGAATCATCTGGGGTTCAGCAGCAAATGGATTAGATGGGTAATTTCTATACTATCCACTGCTACTACTTCTGTCCTTCTAAATGGTGTTCCTGGTAAGTGCATACAATGCAAATGTGGAGTCAGACAAGGAGATCCTTTATCCCCCTTACTATATGTGATGGTTGGAGAATTACTACAAATATTGGTAAATGATGCATGGAGGAATGGCCTACTATCCTTGCCCATTGATACAAACTTTACTGAATGCTATCCTATCATACAATATGCTGATGATACACTTGTTATTCTGCCAGCAGATGAGGTACAAATCAGGAAATTTATTGAGATCCTTGATAAGTTTTCCAATTTCACTGGGCTTGTAGTAAACTACAGTAAATCCACCATGGTACCTATCAATATCTCTGATGACAAAGCTATGGATCTGGCCAACACATTTAACTACAAAAAAGAAGCTATGCCATTTACATATCTTGGTCTGCCTATGGGATCTACTAGGCCTAAAGTATCTGACTTGATGCCCATGGTATCTAGGCTTGATCACAGGCTTGCTGGTATTGCCACCATGATGTCTTACTCAGGGAGACTTGTTCACCTGAAATCCATTGTTGCAGCTCTACCTATTTTTGCTATGTGCTGCATCAGAGTTCCATTCACCATTCTGGATCATTTTGAAAAATCAGGTAGAAACTTCCTATGGTATGGCAAAGATATCAATAAAAAAGGGAACTGCCTTGTCAAATGGGATAATGTATGCTTGCCAAAAAAAGTAGGTGGTCTGGGTGTGCTAGATCTACGAGTTCAAAACAAAACTCTGCTTACTAAATTCCTATTCAAGTTCTTTAAGAAGCAAGATATTCCCTGGGTTAACCTTATTTGGAACAACTACTATAACAATGGTGAGGTACCTAGTTACCCTACCAGGGTGGGATCTTTCTGGTGGAGAGACTGCTGCTTTATTTTGAGAGAATTTAAAGACATGACCATAAGCTATGCTGGGAATGGTAATACAATTAAACTACGGTCAGATAAATGGTGTTCTCAAATACTTTCTCAGGCCATGCCTCAACTATTCTCTTATGCAAAAAGATTGGAGATCACACTGGCATCTGCCAGCAATATGGAAGAGGATGAATTCTATGACTTATTCCATTTGCCAATGTCTTCTATTGCTGTTCAACAGAGCATCAACCTAAGAATGTTGATAAATAACAGAGATAACCAGCAAATGCCTGATTCTTGGAAGTTTTATTGGGGTGGTACTAAATACTCTAATAATAGAATATATCTTGAATACATGGGAAATCCTGTTGATGCTCCTAAACCCTTCCAGTAGATTTGGAAATCCTGTACTTTACCCAGACAGAAATTCTTCTTTTGGCTTCTATTGCAAGATAGACTGAACATTAGAGATTTATTAAACAGGAAGAATTTCTACATTGAGACAAGTAAGTGTGAGTTATGTGATGATGAGCCTAATGAACATCGAATGCACCTATTTTTTAGTTGTGATTTCAGCCAAAACTTCTAGATGAACATTGGTTACCAATGGGATACTGACCATAATCTGATGGAGATGTTATTGGAAGGAAGAAAACAAGATACTTATGGATGTTTCAAAGAGTGCTTAATTGCTGGCTGGTGGAGTTTATGGAAGCACAGAAATAGCATAATATTTGATCACAACGTTAAGAATATGACTTTCTGTATAGCCATGTTTAAGAAGCACTTCAACATGATCATAAAGAAGGCCAAACCTGGTTTGAAGGAGGGCATGCAAAGTTGGCTTGACACTTTGTAGATTTATTTTTTTATGTTTCCCTCATGATCCACCATGTAAATCCACTTGTATTTGCCCCACCATATTAATGAAAATGATAGTTACAGTGGGGGTCTTCCAACCTGTTTGTTGCTCGAAAAAATCCAAATAGCCCCGTGATTTTTTGTGACATGCACGAAAATTTGGTTAGTTAAATTTGTAGTCAAAATTTGGCAAGGTGCATCAAATCAACACATGCAAGTATCAAAAGGAAAGTCACAACATGCATGCATGCGTTGTACTCCCTCAGTTTCCAAATATAAGTCTTTTAGAGATTGCAACAAGTGACTACTCCCTCCATTCCTAAATGTAAGTCTTTTTAGGGATTCCACTACAAACTACATACGGAGAGGTGTGTAAGTCATCTTATGAAAACCAAATAATCCCAAAACACTTAGGCGCGGTGCATTATCTTTTACCTCGTTTCTTGTTTTTTGACATATCAACCAATAAGAGATGAGGGGTGTGCATATTTTTAATGACTTGAGACTACCAAACATGACATGCATTGGTTAGTTCATTGCATGCAATGCTATTAATTAACAAATAAACATTAAGGTCTCTCGTTTTTCCCTCCTCCTTGGTCACGGTGCACAACCCAAGATGACTTACTCACCTAGACGGAGGGAGTACTCATTCTGCATAGGTCCACGCGCTTAGCACCGTTTCCTCCTAGGGTCACCAATGTTTATTTGCTAATTAATAGCATTCCATGCAATGAACTAGCCATTGCAAGTCATTAAAAGCATGCACACCTCTCATCTCTTATTGGTTGATACGTATGTCAAGAAACAAGAAACAAGGTAGAAGTTAATGCACCGCGCCTAAGTGTTTTGGTACTATTTGGTTTTCGTAAGATGACTTACACACCTAGACTGAGGGAGTAGTATAGACCTATAAACCGGAAAGGAGTATTTGCCTTTCTAGAGATTTCAACAAGTGACTAGACTTCGGCTCAAAAAAAACAAGTGACTAGACTACAAATCTCATGTTTATAGGGCTCAAATCTCAAATCTCATGAACCAAGGCATTTTGCGATTGGAGGAATGTATCTCGTACTTTACAAAACTACCCTAATTAAACTCATGCATTAATTACATAGTTCTCTCGTTTTCCTCTCCGCCTTGGTCGCAGTGCACAATATTGAGAGAGTGCTTTGATATGTTTTAGTCTCATGACTAGCCACACTTTGACTCGGCCACACTAGCCTCCAACCAAACAGACCCTAAAAGTAGTGGGACTAAAACTTGTTAGCCTCATCCATGCTTGGATCCAAATACTAAAGAGACTAAAATCAAGTTAATGACATTTCAAAGCATCCGGGCCCGCGTGCCATCCACCAAATCACAGCGAGGTGCTACAGTAGAGACTCACCTGTCACCCCGGTGTGGCCGTCATGACCCGTCATATCACAAAACCCACACCTTTACCAGCAATGGTAAGGTGGCCTCCAAGTTGGACTGGACGAAGCAACCATCATTTCATTGGAACGCTCGTTCAAGCCCTTTCTTCCCTTTCTTGAAGAAAACCTCACTCCAGGCTACTCACTTCTGCCATTTTTCTTCTCTACCGACGAAGGAAAGGTGGGCAAATCAGTTATGCTGCTATATTTTCATTCCAATAATCTTCTTTTCGCGAAGCACCGACCGATTCTCACATCCTATTATTTTCCCGTTTTCATTGCGATTGTGGTTTCCTTTCGATTGCTTTTTGTTTGTCAGTTCATTGATGGATCCTGGAGCACTAGGCAAAGAGTTGCCGACGGACAACCCACTGGAGACAGCGATCTCCAGGAAGCAAGCACCGACCAACGAGTTGACCATGTTGGCGGGCCAACCCATGGAGACAAAGAACTCCAAGAAACAAGCACTGGCCGAAGAGTTGAGGATGTTGGCAGACGAACTCCTCAAAGAAAGTTGGAAGAACAGCAAGGGCCCCACCGTGCCTACCCAGGAGCTCTGATTGCCACCTATGTGAGGCTCAAGACCGAGTTTGAGGAGATAGTCGCCGTTGAGAAGCAGTATTCCCCTGGCAAGGTGATGGCCCCCATCGAGGACGAGGAGATGGCCCCCGGAGGGATGAGATCCCCCGGTGAGGTGCACAAGGTAAAAATAATGGCTTATTACCATAGTTGTGGCTTTTGATTATTTGCAATGTGCTTGCTTTTTGATTATTTGCAATGTGCTTGCTAATATGTTAGTGTTGTGCAGGTGCTGGTGGTTGTCCTTGATGATTCCAATGTCGTGGCCCGTCTTGTTGGCATCGCCCCGGAGATCGATTTGGATGCCGCTGTCCATCCTGTGGACATCGCCCCAGATATTGATTCCGATGTCGCGGTCAGTCTTGTGGACATCGCCCCAGAAATCGATTCCCATGCCGCTGTCCGTGCTGTTGTCATTGCCAGAGAGATCAATGACAAGAAATAGTTGGTCGAGCTAATCCTTCAGGGTAATTTGCATTACCCTGTGTTTAATTACCAGAATGATGCGTGTTATCAAACCATCTTAGGGCTAGTGCACTTTCTTGTGTGGGCAGATCTTGCTACTTTTGTTTGATAGTGAATCATGCGATGAATCATGTGAACCCTCTCCGAGTTATGGACACAGATGTATCCTCACCAGCTTTTGATGTAATATATGGCATGCTTAGATGTAAGTTTGAACTGTTTATCATATCAGTAGGGCTTGTTGGATGATTCTTGGTGTTAGTAGGCTAGCTACTGTGCGAGCTATAATACTTGCAAAACACTCACCAAAGAGAAACGTTGGGGCTGATGAGCTCGTGGTACGCTTATACTTATCGCTCGTCGATCGACCAATAGCCCTAGCTCCTAAAATTGTAGGCTTAGCGATTGATCAGACAATAGTCGACATACATTCAGGCCTCATTTGGTTCATAGGGTAGGAAAATTGTAGCAAAAGTACAGAGAACGTGCAACACGAAATCATAGCAGTGCAGAGACGTACTCCCTCCGTTCCAAAATAGATGACCTAGGCGGGCTAGTTTGGCCTAGTGGGTTTCAGTGATATGACGTGGTACAGTGTCGTCCAGTCTTCGCGTGTGGTAGCAGTATTGCGGGTACAGTAAGTTTTCTTGAAGAAGCGGAATTCAACGAAGTCATGATGGTTCCTTTGTCCGAACAACTTACGATGGGAAAGGTTGGGCCTGCGATACGACCGGGGTAGACCAGGATAATTTTGTGCATGGTAGGTGGACCAAGATGGTCGACGTCCCACATGTCGGCGAATGAAAGTATTCTTTCCGATATAGAGGACGAGCAACGAGTATTCATTGTTTATTTTTGATGAAAGCTATTGTCTCCATTGTTACTCCTTGACTTTGTCAATGCCTCTCTCTCCTCCACATAAGCGGGGACTACTTGCTATGCATGCAGCGGGCAGCTGGCGTCTTGAGGGGCCAGGGCGGTGAGAGCGGGCTCCGGAAGCGGTCCAGACTCCAGCATGGCCCACCTCACATTATCACCATATATTTCTTGGAGTCCGTGCGCGGTGGGTGGGCGATCTCTTCTCCCTCCCCCGTTTCTCTCTTCTCAGCCGACACCCGCCGAGCGATTAGATTTCGGCTATCGACGGTTTATTCAATTACGGTCCCACATGTCAGTGAAATTGCAAGACAACGCGTGTCCCCTTTGGTGAGCGGCGTGCGAGCCGGACTGTCGGGGTTGCGACGCGTACGAGTCATAAGTGTGCCGCCTTTTCCTTTAGAACTTGCGAAGCGTAACATTTTCGCGCGATCGGTCGATAGAAATCCAGAACAAAATGACGAGGGCGGTGCTTTCCCGCTCGTTAGGCGGGCTAGTTCGAGTGATATGACGTGCTATAGTGCCGTCCACTTGCTCCATTTTTATGTAAGCAAGAGTTTACACTCGTACGCGGGAGGAGTGCGAAACACCGCGGATCTGATTTTGATCGAGGGATAACTATTCCCTGCCAAATAAAGGAAGATTGTTAGCGATTATAGCATGATAGTTAGGGCATCTCCAGCGCTGGCCCACAAATTTACACCGGCATCTATCCGAGGACACTGATGGATTCCATCCCATGCTGCACGCATACCTTTCGACAACTATATGAACTAACCGGATGAAATTCGTGGAAACAAAGCAAATTTCAAATTAACCGGATGAAATTCATTACATTTCGAATACTTTTCCTACAAACTGGACGAAATTCATTACATATTTCGCACAAACTGTACTAAACCTACTGTAAACCTAATCTAAACAATCACCAGCGCCCGACCACCAAGTCCGGCCATGAACCCGAGAAAGCCGGCCATTGCCTTTGCCTCCTCCTCATCCGCCTCGATAACCTCCTCCTCCGGCCGGAGCACAAGGTTATGAAGATTTCCGCCTCCACATCGCCGTCAAGTGGCTAATCGGCCGCTGATGTTTACCCCACCAAGCTTGGCATCGACTGAGTGGAGTAGCGGTGGCCTTCCCGGGACCAGAGCGGCGGCGACCTACCATGTACTACTCTTCCTCGCTGCTGGCTGCGCCCGCGCACGCGCGCCGGCTTCGTGGTCGTGGCGGTGGAGGGCGGCCCGGGGGGTGCCGGCGATCTCCTTCGTTTGCTCCTGCGACAGTATGTCGAAGAGAGCTTTGGAGCGCGCCCGGAGCGGAACCGCCGATGTCCCTCGTCTGCTCATGCCACAGTATGTCCAAGAGAGCTTCGGAGCGCCACGAGGCCATGGTTGAAGTGGTGCCGACAGAAGGAAGGGACCGGAGGAGAATAAGTGTGGGTCTTTGGCTATGGCTGGGAGCTGGGGCTCAAGTTAATATAGCGGGCGAATGGCAATGAGCCGCGTCAGATAGATGGACAACTGGCGCCGGAGTAGGTTCGTCGGGCGTGAATGCGGACGTTGCTTCAGTGACTTAACTGTAGATGCGTTTGGGTGTCTGACATGTGGGCCCAATGGGCGTCTGGCCCGCATGTCAGTGACACACCAATTGCACCTGCAGTTAAGTCCAGTGAATGCGGCATTGACATTCTGGAGAGACGGTGACCGTTTCAGGCACATGGGGGCTGTTTGACTGGTCAACCATACAAATACGGAGCTATATGCTAAGCCAGCGACCATATAATCACCATATCTCATATACAATGATCAAAGTGAGCTATCAAGACAAGTTCGATGACCGCCAATGCATTTTACTCGGTAATAAATGACCAGGACTGAAGGGGAATCCGAATTTGCTTCGTCTTCTGTCCTTGAGCACTTGACAAACCAATGCACTATACGGTTGTCCGGCCACTCCACCCCAGAGCTCTCACCAAGCGTCGTTCATGCCACCGCGCCGCACACTAACCGGTAAGGCAGCGATGGCATCCCGCCGCGCCGAGTTTCTCGCCGCCCACAAACGCACACAAAATGGTAGGGAAGCGACGGCATCCCGCCGTGCCGAGTTCATCGCCGCTCGCGACCTCACAACTATGTGGGAGGAATTTGAAGATGCCAAGGCCGAATGGGCGGTAGAGCAAGAGGCGGCCAAAGCCGCACAGAGGGAGCGGAAAAGTCAGAAAGCACTCAGGAAAAGAGAGGCCCGCTGCCGCAACAAAGAAAAGGACGCACGCGCTACTGCGAAGAGGTCGACGGAGATCCAAGCACGGTGGGGTGTCGCCGACAAAGCCGGGAAGGAGAATGATGGTGTCTGGCCAGCATGTGAGAAGTAGTAGTACTAGTAGTTAGTGTGTGTGTCTGTGTCTGAGTACGAGCATGTACCAGTACTACTAGTTACTACTGTAGTTTTTAGAGCAAATTACCAGTACATTAGCCTAGACTAAGTGGAAAAATTCCTATCCTATGCATCGAATGGCATCTCTTTCTCTATAGGAATTGAGATGCATGTCATCTCACTTCCTATGATTTTCATATTCCTATCCTATGAACGAAAGGAGGCCTCTATTGGAGTAAATACTGTAGCTAGCAGTACTGCTGGTATAGTAGTTTTCTTCAAGAAGCGGAATTCAACGAAGTCATGATGGTTCCTTCGTCCAAGCAACTTCAAAGTGGGAAGTGGGCCTGTGATTTAACGGCTCATTAGTCATTGTTACTGCGGCGCGACGTCCTGGGTGACTCTCTCTTGGAGTTCTACGTGCATGGCAAGTGGACCAAGATGGTCGACGTCCCACATGTTGGCGAACGGAAGTATTCTTTCCGATATCGAGGAGCAAGGAAACCGCGTGGTATAGTATCACTCCTGATTGGTTCGCAAAAAAATAGTATCACTGCCGATTTATAATTATTTTTTATTTCTGATGAATGCTAGCGTTTCAACTCTTACAACGAAGGGTGCCAAACACGGCACGTGCTGGATGTCCCACACGTCAGCAAAAGAAGTGGGACATGAACAGCGTGGTAGAGCCCGGCGTAAAAAACAGCATGGTAGAGCGTCTCCACTTCTTCCACTTATGGGTCGGAGACCACACGTAGTAGTACTTAGCTGTATGAACGATACAAAGTGCGACGTGGAGAGAAAGACACGTCTAGTTGGAAGGTCTTGGGGCATACACGTAAACAAATATAAAAGTTAATACGTTCCTCCAACTAATATAGTAGTAGCGGAGTACTTAGACACGTACTCCATAACATCACCGTGCATTGCACGTACAACATTTAGTGGTAGTACATAGTAAGAGACAAATGCCGCCCAAGAGTTCCCTTCTCAACCTACTTTTGGGTGTTTGGTAGAGTGTATGGAGGGTGCATGATTCCACACTAGTTTAGCACAAATACACTAGAAGCATGCATGAAGAGAGCATGCATGAAGAGGGGTGTTGAGTTGAGCATGCATGAAGAGGGAACAACTATGCTGAGACAAGAACGCAACCAAACACACCTTGTATGCCACGCATGTTCATACCATTTGTGCCTTTCTACTTCACTTACTGCGCTACATTACTCAGGTTCGTACGTCCACTCCTAGGTACATGTCCGTCTCGTAGTTCCAGTGCCACGTGTTCTTCATATAGATGGAATGATCATTGCATAACACGTGCGCCTTGATGCTAGATGTCTCCCGTGTTGGCAAAAGGATGAACAAAGCTCACGTAAAAAATAGAGTGGAAGAACATAGATTCCGGACGACCGAGAAGGAGCAAGGAACCTCGTGGTGGAGCGTCTACACTCATAATATTTAATATTATTCAGCGATATAAAATTAACCAATCATCTCCACAGTGGACTGGAAGAGTACGAAACACGGCAGCCCAGTGTAGTTACATCATACTAGTACATAGCTAACCCAAGCTATCACCATATTTCTTGGCTTCCGTGCGACACCTATCTCTAGTAATCTAGCAACCTGTATCGCTTCTCCCTCCTCGTCTCTATCAAAGTGCGGCGGGCTAGCGTTTCTGCCGTCTATTGGGGTTGGCTAACTATCACATGTTCGCGACATGCCAAGAGCATTCAAAAAAAATTCCTTTCATGTTCTGTTTTCAAAAAGAAAAAAATCCTTTCACGTACGAATTTTCCTGTATGCTTTGAGCAACTTGCATGTCCTATACTGCTCCTGTTTGATACTCTAACTTAGCTAGAGGTTAGACTAACTCATGACTAATCCTGAACTAACTGTAGCCAAAGAGGTGTTTGGGTGACAGGGTTAGATTGACAATAAATGCACTTCACGGAGAGAGAAAAGTGATTTTCAGTGGTCCCAATGAGAACTATCTCCAGTTAGCACCTCTTGGGTGGGATAGTTTTTTTTGGTGGGTTCGGTGCAACTTGCTCCATTTTAAACCCTCATGCTTGGATATTTTAGGGCTATTTGAGCCCCAACTAGCTCAAACTAACTCTAACCCATGGATCCAAATAGGGCCTATGGCCAGTCTCGACACGGAGCAGTCGCGTGCACCGGGAAGCAGCGCTCTCTCGGCCGTCGCGCCACTTCAAAGCCGGCGCCAGTGAGAGGTCGACTCCGCTCTGGCCGGGCATTAATGCGGCACTGACGCTCCAGGCGACGCTGACCGTTTCACGCGGGAAGCACGCGCTGGCAAGGGAGTATAGGTTTTGAACCGTTTCAGGTGTAGTAGTAATGGTAGTTTGCAAAACTACTCAATTATTGCACTGAGTTTCCTAAGAAATTGTGGTAAAAACGTTACTCCACAGCCCGCTTCCCTTCTCCTTCCTACTCGTGATTTGCGTGGCCATGTTAATATGGTTGTGTCAAAAAATGTCACTTCCTGCTCGTGATTTGCGTTATATAATTACAAGCAAGATTCTCGTGCATTGCACGGAACATCAATATGCATTTTTTTTACAAAACACCTGTTGTGATTGACCCATGCAGGAGTAATCCCATGTGTAAAAACTAATGATATCTCGAGAATTTTATCGGAAAACTGGTATCACGAGAACGTCATCGAAAAAATGAAAGATGAGAGATAAGGCGAGGAGGAGTGGAGCGTGGTGGTGACTGGTGGTCGGAATGGGCGGAGGCATGGGGATGGACGGAGCCGGCAGGCGGCAGCGGCCACCATGCATGCTAGATTGTTCCAGAGACTTATTCCTTTTTTAATTGCTGAGCAATGAGGTTGCTGGAGATAATGATGTGGAGAGAGGTGCGGGTATCTTTTGTAAAATTATCATAGTTTGCTTCCTATCCGTCAGATATAGATCATACGGTCTGTATTACAAGATGGCAGGCACACCATCATCGCCAACTCGTTTTTATAAGGGTATACAGATGATAAGTTTGCTGACTAATAAAGTAAAGTGGAATCTGTCCATGTTATGCAAGTAAATAAAGGTGATTGTTTATCATACGGGTAAGGTTGGATGAAGGGTGGTAGGAACAAATGCTCCGCCTGGAGCATGTGTGTGTGAGATAGAGTCTTAGTGTGTGGTGTGTGTGTGTGTGAGAGAGAGAGAGGAGAGAGAGAGAGAGATGGAGTCTTAGTTTGTGTGTGTGTGAGAGAGAGAGAGATAGATGGAGTCTAAGTGTGTGTTTGTGAGTGTGTGTGTGAGAGAGAGAGATGGAGTCTTAGTGTGTGTGGGGGGGTGCGTGCGTGCGTGTGTGTGTGTGTGTGTGTGTGTGTGTCCCGGGGTCCTCTATGGCGGATGTAATTTAAGTGTGCATGGCTTCATCATAGAGAGGTGATGTGTATGGCAGAGGCCACCAACGATGGGGTGCGAGAGAGAAAATGCCCGTAGGAGGGAAGAGAAGGTGCGTGCGCGTGAGCGACACCACGGAAGACTACTATATATCGATGGTGCATGTAGGCGGGAATTAAACAAAGGGATGGTCTTATTGGTTTCGGGGATATATAAGGGAAGAGTGAGAGGCGCGTGGGGCGGGGGGGGGGGTAGCCAGAAGGAGATTGTTAAGTGTGAGTGTGTGTTTTGCCCATCCAGGCGGAAGTTATGTGCACAAAAGAGGAGAACGATTCGATGTGGCGTTAGGATTGAGGGTAATTAACTACGTATGGAGACATAGAGACCTTGAATGTGCATGTGTGAGAGGTATACATGTATACGTGGGATGTGTGTGTGTGCGCGCGCGCATGATCAAGATAAAAGAAAGAAGACATAAGTCCTAAGATCAACGACATGGGAGAGACGGATCGGTATGACAATATGCATGCATGTGAGAATGCAGGGAAGAAGGCCCGACAATTGAGCATGTGTTTTTGTCTTTAAGAGATAGTGGCGTGGGCTGGAGCATGCATCTATGGTGAGCAGAGGGGGTGAGGTGCAACGATTGTGCAAAAGAGATCAACCTATAAATGCATATGTATGGATAGACATATATAGTGTGGGTGATAGGAAGCAAGACTCCGTGCGAGAAAGAAATGTTGACGGAGAAACTACAGATAGATACAGAGATGGAGATGCTAGCTAGAGAGACATCCGTTAGTTTGGGTGTCGGAGATGACCGTCGGGTGGTTCAAAGGGTGAAGTTATATATGTGTGTGTGAGGGCACTTGACTGCATGCATGTAGAGAGAAACATATGTAGTGTGCGTGATAGGAATCAAGAGTGAGGGCGAGAAAGAAGGTTGATGGAGAAACAGATAAATAGAAAGATAAAGATGCTAGCTAGTGTGCGCTAGAGATAGGAGTTGAGTGGATCAGAAGGCTGGGTTATGTGTGTGGGTGTGAGAGAGATAGAGAGAGGGTGCATGTGAGTCACATACAAACAAATATCAGAGAGAAATGAGATCCAGAGAGACAGAGTTTTGTGTCTGCGAGAGAGAAAGATATTTCACAACGAGAGTGATAGCTAGAGAGACATATGAGGGAACGCAAGATATCTCTAGGGAGAGAGGGTGTGTTTGAGCGACATACAAGAGAACAATGGAGAAATATGAGACCCTGGGAGACAGAGTTTGTGTTTGTGTGTGAGAAAAAGATATTGAAGAGGAAGAGTCGTAGGTTCTCATATCTAAGGAGCAAAAGACATCTCTGTATGAGGGGTGTGCGAGTGGCACACATGGGAATAGTTGAGAGAAATGAGACCCCGGGAGACAAAGTTTTGTGTTTGTGTGAGAGAAAGAGATTCCACATGGAGAATCATAGCTAGAGACACATAGCAGGGAGCAAGATATACTTAGAGAGAGATAGAGTGATGAAGGTCGATGGAGAGAGTACTATCAGTGTGTTACGAAGATAAAAGATCATTGTCGACATACAGCTAGCACGAGAGATGCCTGAGAGACGATGAACGCGTATAGGTCCAGAGAGATAGTCCTATATAAGCATGAGTGATAGCTATATGAGACGAATATCTGGATTAAAGGGGATTCAAATATTTAAACTGGAGATCACGACATCGATAATACCATAACGCAAATTGGTGTATCAAAGATGCATATTCATTTGAATTTGGGCACACGTGTAATGTTATATAGTTTATCAATATTGGTGATCCATAGATTCTTCAATTAAAAACAATGCATGGTTTATATGCAATTAGTGTCTAAATGGGATTACACTATATGTTGCGTGTGTGAAACACATTATACATGTTTGAGAAATTAAAAAAAACCGCATGAAACACACATTAATTGGACAAAATTAGCGAGGAATGCATACATTGGATTTCAACATAAAGTGGTTTCAAATATTTGAAATCCAAATTGATGGATACAACCTTATGAATCTGAGATCATGCCATTTGTAAACCATATTTATGTATAAATGGTGTTGTGCTTTTGAAAGTATATATGTAAAACAATGATGTATATAGAATGTAATTCCAATTGTAAATGGATCCCGCCCAAAAAAAATAGTAGAATACAAACGGGATTCGAATTGAGTTGGCACGGTAATGTGCACTGTGCAAAATTTGAACGAAGCGGGGAAAGTCGCAGTAACCGCCCGAAACCAAAATCTGCGAGATGGAAATCACTATTGCGTATCCCTGCCGCGCAAAGCCTATCTGCTGGATTTCTATAGGTTTTGATAGGGGTAGGTTTGTAGTTTCACCCAAACGTGACGTACCCGCCTCTCACCCGGATTCATACACGGTGGGCGCCAAAACATAGTGTGCCCTCGGCCGAAATCGACTCCCTCCCCGATTCATATTCATACACGGTGGGTGCCAAAAACAAACTCTCATCGGCAAATATTCAGTGTATGCGAGATTACCATCCTATCCCCAACCGACTAATGTTGCTGTGATGTAGTAGAAATTTGAAACGGGGGCTAAGTTTGTAAATTTCCTCGCATTTGAGACAAGCGCGCCCTGACTACATGGTTCCCCCCCTTCCTCTCTACCTCCCTTTTCCCCATTCGTACTCCGTGGGCGCCAAAACACCCTCTCCACCCCACCCTCCTCCGTCCGCCACCGTCCGCCACCCCATCCACCACAGTCCTCCTCCACCATGTCGGAGCTGATACCCCGACGCCGCCATCCATTACAAGAGATCGACCTCTCTCATCCATGCCTTCGGACCAGGATCCTTGCATCCCGTCCTCTCGCTTCATCCCCGCCGTCGTCCACCTTGCCGGTGCCGCTCCTACGACCGTCTCATTCACCGCGCCCCGCCACCACCGTCTACCCTCCTAGATCTGCTTCCACGCCGCCGACAGCCATCGCTACCGCAGCACCGTCAAATTCTCACCAGATGCGTACACGGCGCCGCACCAAAGGCGGTACTCTTTTGTATCTACTCAACTTATTTATCGCAGCAAGAAAATAGATCGCCACTGCTTTACTCTGATTTCTTGTCTTGGTTGCGAAGTTGCCTTTGTTCGGTTTTCACCTTCAGATCCGTCATGGCACGCTCAACACTATACTCCCAATGCTTATGGTTTTCCCCTTTTATATTCCACACTAGTTAAACCACAGTAGACTAAATTTCAAAATTGGGTCAGTCGATTTTTCAGAGCTCGCCGGAGTTCGCCGGTGCGATCCCAGGGGCTCGGGTGGTTGTGGGGCCTCCCTGAACGAAGAAAACTCGACGCGGGTGGGGGTGGGGGTGGCGGAGGAACACAGGCGGTGGGGGCCGGTGGTCCGGCCGGCGGCCCGTGCGGTGTTCTGTATGGGAAGAATCACAGACGAGGAAGAAGAAGGGTTAGGAGACGTAGGATCTTCATCCAACCACCTGAAATGGTCGAGAGACAGCTGGGAGTCGCATTCTTAATGCGCTCTGGTTCATCATGTGTGGGCACTGTGCAACCAACATTTTATTATCCAAAATCTGCTTGCTCTTGTTTACCATGTTCGATAGTGTTGGCTTGTACGTGATCGATAGGCTTTCAATTACTAGCGGCAATACAACACCGTATTTTCAAGCCAGTTCCACTTTCCTGATTTATATATCGTGGTTATGGTGTACCCCTGTTATGTACACTATGATCTGCCTAGTTGTTGTGTGCTCTTGTTATCATGGTTTGGCAATAAACTATCTATACAATATATTATGAACCTATCATCTGCCAGCTATCCTTACTTCTGGAGCCTATTTTTTTGTGTACTTGTGCCAGATTATATAAATGCACGCACGATATTACAGCACACATGAGCTCTCTCATCAGAATCCAGTGATAGCACATAAGTGTTTACAAGGGCGCCCCTATATTAGAATATCATCTGCATTACAAAGATAATCTCGCAACTATTTATGTTTTCATGGTTCTCAGATATTATACGTAATTACAGTGAATATCAGAATCCTTGCATCAGAAGGATATTGTGGAACACTGCAATGACTTACAAAATTGGCACCAAGGCATTGAGTGCCATTTTGGAAGCAATGAAGTACGCTCCCCACCTGTTGATTCTTGTTCAGAATATCATTCTAATGACTATTCTAACCTCGAGAAGTCAAAGGCAGATGGCCTGTCTTGCTCACCCATCAAGGTGCCTGTTCTAATTTGGCAAGGTTTTATTGATTGCGCGTATCTTGCATATGTTGTCTTGCATTTCTTCTTCGTTGTTGCACCACCATCTGCTTAGTTTACTCATCATATAACTCGAGATGCTATGCCCATCCATTATCAATACATATTGCATCTGTCGTCATACCATGTTTTTTCACTCAAATGTTGTTCTTGTGCATCAGACATCAAAAAGGAAGAGGGTGATTGTCGAACCTGAAGGAGCACCAGAAAGTCCTTGAAAAACATGGTGGTGACGGAGAAATCAGACAGCGCCCCACTTATATTGGCTGTACAACCATTGACACAAAACATAGGACCGACTCCAGCAGACTATACCCATACTTCACTGGCCACACCACTAGCCCCACCACACAGGACCTGCACTCCAGCAAAAGGTATACCGATTTTATTTGCCATAGCACCAGCCGTACCACAGAAAAATCCCACTCCAGCAAAAAGTACAGCAAGTCCACCGGCCGAAGACCTATCCCAACTACAGAGACGGCCAATTCCTGCAGATTGGAACCCCATTCCATTTATTCCCAGTTTAAAAGACAATGATTTCAATGTTGTTAGGGACTACGTGCATATATTCCCATCATGGGAAGATTATAGTGAAGACAAACACCATTTTCACATCTTCCTGTCCAACTTACGTGTAAGTGCTATTATTCATGGTTATTATTTTCCTGTTTTCTGCTGATCAAACACATCAATGATTTACATTACATTGTTGTAACTAGATGAGGGTCAATCTGGATAGTCATGACGAGCAAAGCTTGCTTGTGCTTTTCAAGGAAGCATTGCAGTAGTATCGGTGTTACCTGAGGAAATCACACTTTGATGGCAAGTCTATAAACGAATTTCCGGTGAAGTCTCCTGTGCTAAATTTAGAAGACATTGAATGGAAAAACCTTGTTATGCACTGGTCTCGTTCCCAGGATGAGGTAATGTCTATGAAATCACATGACAATTTGAACTTCTACTTTTCCGCGTGTGCCTTACGGATCTTTTTTGCAGAAAATCAGCTCGAAGAAGAATTCCGGTTTGAAAAGAACGACATGATATCGCAAATATGCTGCCTGCTGCTTTGCTCTTGTTAGTACCTGTTGTCCTGTATCACTATACTTGCATACATACCTGGTTCATTATGTGACAGCAGTATGCATGATAGCTTGCTTATCAATTGTTCGCTCCAAATTATCTGATCTGTATGAATGGTTACATTAGTGTAGAATATATTCAATGCCAATGAATTTTTTTAGCTCTGCATTGTTCTTGTAAGTACATGTTGTCCTTTATCAGTGTACTTATATTGACAGGTAGTTGTTCATGTACCATCACTCTGCATCTTATTTTCCTTTGCCCTCCATTTTCTACACATCAGATCTATATTTACTCTTACCATAAGGTTGGTACTGAAGAAGTTTAGCTGTGCATTGCTCTTGGCTGTGCCTTTTGCTTGTATCGCTGCACATACATTTATAGCTAATTGGTTATGTAGCATCACTCTTCATCTTATCTTAAATATTCTCCATTTTTTCGTATATTATCACATCTATATTTACTCTTAACAAAATGTAGAATAAAGGCAATGCTTATGAAGAACATTCTGTGCTAAACTTCTTGAATTGCCCCCCATCATCATGGACAAGGGCTTTATAGAGCATGTCTTCACCAGTAATATAAGTTTGTCCTTCTCAAGCCTTCAAACTTTGTTGTGTATATTTGGTTAGGCATGACTGCAACAGCTGTTTATTTTTGGTGTTTGCATCAAATTGCATGTTTAAAGTTTATTATGTAGTTCATAAACAAAAGTTTGTCCTTCTAAATTTAAGTTCTTAGTTATACAACCAAGTTCCTTCTTCATACCATGTAAATTAAACTATACAGAGCAAGTGATCTTCTTTTGCACTGCATGTATGCTTCTGTTCTCCATCCGTAATCAAGTGGTGCGGTGAACCTACCCACTACAGCACAATGTCATATTCTGCAATGTCTTAACTATGAACAATGTCATATCATTCTACTATTATTTAAACCGCCTCTTTATTTGCCAATCTGAAATGGGATAAATTGACAGCACACTAACCATTGATACTTATGAGTTCTTGATATGTAATCTAGTGGTGTCGTCAAGCTGCCAACTCCTTCACAATGTCAATTCCTGCCATGTCTTGACCTGAACAATACCATATTGTGTTAATGCAATTTTAAACTGTGTCACTTTATTCGTCAGTAAGAAATGTGATGAATTGTCAGCACTGATACTTTTATGTGCAAAACATGTCATCTGTCTGCTTGTTTATCTTTCAGAGTGAGGAAGATATAAGTGTTGAACAAGCGCAGTCTCATCATCTTGCTCAGCTACTTGCGCTGTAGCTCCCCAGCAGGGCTAACCTTTCTTGAACTATATTGAAGTGTTGTCGGTTTTGTATATTATTTTGTCGGCGTGTTTATTTGCACTGGTGGCGATCTTTGATGCCCAGTGTATGTAATCTGTTGTCTGCTTGTGCTTTATTATCATAGTGGCGAACTTTGATGCCTAGTGGATGTAATATGTCGTAATTTCTTTATTGTATAGTCTAGGTTTTTTCTTATTCATGATGCTGCAGTTATTTTACTGTATATATATCATGTCTTCGCAGTAAACCGGCCAAACCGTAAAATTACGGTACATAATCGGGCCGTCATGCAATCACGATGTATGATCCGCATCATGGGCCCCGTCAAACTGGCCCACAAGTAGATTCGGGCCTTTAATAGGGCGAGTAACCCCTGGCCCTCTTTTCGCAAGAAAACTCAATGGGCTTTTAGGAGGCTGAGAAGTAGGCTGGGCCTGAAACATGTCGAATAGCTCACGGGCCGGCGGCAACCCGAAATGGACCCCGGCCCATGATTGTGTGAATCAATTCACGGGCTTTTAACAGGCCAAAGTTGTCTCGGTCCTTGTTTGGCCCAATCAGATATTGGCTGTGAGCAGGCCGGATGCAAACTGAGCCGTAGTTAGGCCCAACTATATGACGGGCTTTTAACAGGCGGAAATTAATATAGGGCCGAAATGTTAAATGGGCCCTTAACAGGCCGAAACTAATATCAGGCCGAATTACTAAATGGGCCTTTAGCAGGTGGGCCCAAAAGCGTAGCGTCCAGTCAACGGGCCGAATCTGATATGGGCCATAATTGAGCCCAAAGCCTCTTAAAGGGACGGACCTGATTTGGGCCATGATTTGGCCCAGAAAGTGGGAGGCTTTTAACGGGCCGGATCTTATATAGGCCATTACTATGCCCGG
Organism: Triticum dicoccoides; assembly: GCF_002162155.2. Lineage (NCBI taxonomy): Eukaryota > Viridiplantae > Streptophyta > Magnoliopsida > Poales > Poaceae > Triticum > Triticum dicoccoides. The sequence continues at coordinate 200,372,053 of NC_041381.1, forward strand.
AAAGTGGCAGGCCATTAATGGATCGGATCAATTATGGGCCAGCATTTGGACCAAAACATGGCAGCTAGTTAATGGGCCGGCCTACTAGGGTCCTCAAAATCTTGTGGGCCTACAGCTGGGCTGACCCATTAATGTCGGCGAAATCTCATGGGCCTTTAGCTGGGCCGGCCCATTATGATCCGCAAGAATTTTGTGGGCCTTTACCTGGGTCGGCCCATTATGGCACACAAAAATCTTGTGGGCCTTTACCTGGGCCGGCATATTATGGCCCGCGAAATCTTGTGGGACTTTAGCTGGGCCAGCCCATTATAGTCCGCAAAATCTCGTGGGCCTTTAACTGGGCCGGCCCATTATGGGCCGCCAAATCTGGTGGGCCTTTAGTTGGGCCGGCCCATTTAAACTTGATTGGCCGTGCCACGTGTCGACGTATCATAGGCGCCTTCCGTCCAATGAGTGGATGACATCTGTCCCAACGATGAGCCGACACGTGTTTCCTCCAGCCAATGATGATTTTACACGTGGAAAATCCCCATTGGTCGAGGCTGTTAACGGGTTATCGGATCCAAAACCCGACCCGATAGCTTAACGGCGTTCCGTTATGGTGGATGCCACGTGTCGGTCACCCTTGACGAAAGCACTTCTGTGACGCGCGATTTATCGTCATGGAAGTGGACACTTCCGTGATGATAATTTTGGTAATGTCATGGAACACTTCTACGAGAGCACAGGTATGACTATCTTGATTCTGTCATAAATTTGTCATGGATGTACATGCATGCCAAAAAACGCGACCTACTATGACAAACACGTATCATCACAGAAGTGTATTTTTTTGTAGTGTCAACTTGCGGGTTTTGTGACATTGGGAACCTATGCATAGGGGTTGGCACGCGTTCTTGACTCTCCGATAGAAACTTTGGGGCACTCTTTGAAGTACTTTGTGTTGGTTGGATGAATCTGAGATTGTGTGATGCATATCGTATAATCATGCCCATGGATACTTGAGGTGACAATGGAGTATCTAGGTGACATTAGGGTTTTGGTTGATTTGTATCTTAAGGTGTTATTCTAGTACGAACTCTTTTATAGATTGATCCAAAAGAATAGCTTTTAGGTGGTTTCGTACCCTACCATAATCTCTACGTTTGTTCTCCGCTATTAGTGGCTTTGGAGTGACTCTTTGTTGCATGTTGAGGGCTTGTTATATTATCTATCTATGTTATTATTGTTGAGAGAACTTACACTAGTGAAAGTATGAACCCTAGGCCTTGTTTCCTATCATTGCAATACCATTTATGCTCACTTTTACCACTTGTTACCTTGCTGTTTTTATAATTTCAGATTACAAAAACCTATATCTACTATCCATATTGCACTTGTATCACCATCTCTTCGCCGAACTAGTGCACCTATACAATTTACCATTATATTGGGTGTGTTGCGGACACAAGAGACTTTTTGTTATTTGGTTGCAGGGTTGTTTGAGAGAGACCATCTTCATCCTATGCCTCCTACGGATTGATAAACCTTAGGTCATCCACTTGAGGGAAATTTGCTACTGTCCTACAAACCTGTGCACTGGCAGGCCCAACAACGTCTACAAGAAGAAGGTTGTGTAGTAGACATCAAGCTCTTTTCTGGCGCCGTTGCTGGGGAGGCTAGGTAAAGGGCACTCACTCACAACCCGTCAACTAAGCTCTTTTCTGGCGCCGTTGCCGGGGAGGTTAGTGCTTGAAGGTATATCTTTAGACCTTGCAATCGAATCTTTTTGTTTCTTGTTTTAGTACTAGTCTAGTTTATAAAAGAAAACTACAAAAAATGGAATTGAGCTTGTCTCACACGCTTCATCTTTTTAATATCTTTCATGAGTATGATGGAAAAGAAAATTGTGCTCAAGTACTAGAAGAAGATTTACATAGAATTCTTAGCATAAAATATGTGAATGATGAGCATGATTGCTATGTTGTTAGTATGAATTCCTTGAATATTCATGATGCTAATGATATACAATTTACCATTGTATTGGGTGTGTTGGGGACACAAGAGACTTTTTGTTATTTGGTTGCAGGGTTGTTTGAGAGAGACCATCTTCATCCTACGCCTCCTACGGATTGATAAACCTTAGGTCATCCACTTGAGGGAAATTTGCTACTATCCTACAAACCTGTGCACTTGCAGGCCCAACAACATCTACAAGAAGAAGGTTCTGTAGTAGACATCAGTGGCCACACGCACGGCGAGGCAATGACTACAAGCCCGCTCGGGCAAGCGCATCGCGGGGGATCGGAGGAGGGGAGGGGAGAGGCGCGGGGAGGGTGAGTGAGGAGAGGGGCTCATTAGGGTTCGGTCCAGGGGAGAGGCGCCGACTTAAGTAGGGGGGCGGCGCCGGTGGATGGGCGCCACGGTGTCTACCATGGCCATGGCGGCCATCAGTGCTAGCCACGAGCCCCCCGTGAATAGAGACGGGGGGAAACGGCGCTGGTGGGCTGGCCAATGGCCAGTTGGGCCAAGGCCCAGGGGGAACAGTGGGGGGCCTTTTCCTTTTATTATTTTACTTATTTTGTTTTGTTTTCTTTTTATAGTTTTAGTTTTCTTTTATTTTTGAAAAGAAATTTACTTGATAAAATATAGTAACAACATCTAAATTGGTTTTACTAATTATACCACTGTCACATTAGTTTGAGGTTCAAATAAAATAGTTTAGTATTTTTCTAATTTAAAAAGCATTAAATAATTCTTTTTAGCCACTGTTATATTCACAACAAGGCATTTAAATATTTTACAAAAGTGTTGGGCCACCACCATAATTATTTATGGAATATTTCCCACACTTTGAACATTTTATTTTGCATTTTTAACAAATTTGAGTTTTGGACTTTAATTTGAATTTGAAATGAATTATGATTTGGATCAAGCGAGGATTAGCAACAGTAATGTGATGACATGGCACCATTAACGGGGATTACTGTAGCTTAATTATCCGGGAGTCACAAGTGGATGCCGTTTATTTGACACTTACATCCCTAGTTTCATCCTACCATTTTAATTTCTTTTCGACTGATGCTGCTTCAAACCATTTAAATATAGATTGCCATGCTCGGCAATAATTCGTATGTCATTTACCATGTAAGCTTACTGCCTAGATCATGCGATAACTATCTCTTACTTATGTCCAGCAGAAACCTTTCAGGATGTCGTTCACACTAGGATACAATGTACAACCCCAGAATCTATTAGTGGAAGCAGTGGGCCATCCATGTTACCAGATGGTAGCAGTTCAGAGGGAACACAGCCGTAGAGCAGTCTGAGCACAAATATTATAATTCTTGAGGCTCTATTAGAGGCAGAAAGAGATAGTGTGGCTGCCATGAATGAGGTAATCTTGATCTTGAGGCTGGAAATTATGCAATTAGCTGCACGCATTATGCAAGCAACCCAATAATTGGAGGAAGTAAGAATGTTGCATTTGAAGACAGAGGAGGTCCTGCTGCTTCTACTATCTGAATCCCAGGGTAATCCCAATTCTTCTTTAGATACCAGTTGAAATTGTCATTAGATTATTATACTTGCATGTTGTCGTGTCTCTGAATGGATTATGTTGTAAGACCCCCTATGTTGTCCATGTGTTGTAATGATCTGAATTTTTTAGGTGAGGTAATCCTCAGTACTTGTATGATTGGCATTAGGTGAACTGTTTTTCGTGTGAGCACATTGTATTGGATGAAATAACTGTTTGACTCAAAAGTGTATCCAACCTACTAAATTCGAAGATCACGACATTTCTAAATCATAATCATATATAAAGGTGGAATAAATCTTTGACGTGGTTTTGAAGAAATAAATACAAAACATAGAATGATGTATGGATATTCGTAACCGAATACAAATTGGATTTGAATTTAGTTGCCACGGCCCAGGGTAAACATGAATGCTAATTCTCCCAAATTTTGAACGAAGCGGAAAATCCCCCACTATCATTTGTCGGCTTCCTGAAGAAGTGTTTGCGAGATGGAAATTACTGTCTACCCCTGACACTTCACATCCTAATCGACCCGATTTCCACTGCTGTCGATAGGGGTAGACTAGTAACTTCAATCAGACATGACATGACCGCCTCTGAGCCCATTCAGACATGGTGGGGGCCAAACATGGGCGGCAAAACACATTTGATCCAAGGTCGCCCGAAAGACATGTGTCTCTCCCTCCATTTGCCCATTCATACATGGTGGGCGGCAAAACAAACTCTCCTCATCCGAAATCGATGTAGGCAAATATTTTAAATAGGGGCAGATGTGTAACTTCCCTCAAACATGACATAACCGGCCTACCTGTCAGCCCCGTTCATACACCATGGGCGCCAACCATGGGTGGCAAAACACCCTCTCCCTGCTCTAAATCGCTACCGGCAAATATTGGGGAGAGGCGAGATTACAGTCCTATCCCCAACCGACGTGATGTTGAAAATTTTAAACGGGGGATAAGTTCATAACTTTCCCACATTTCAGACAAGCGCATCCCAAAGTTTGAGATCCCCCCTTCCCCTCCATTTCCCCATTCATACACTATCGGTGCCACAACAACCTCCCCACCGCGGCCAGCCTCCTCCGTCCGCTACCCCTACCCCGTCATCCACTGCAGGAGATGGACGTCTCTCATCCACGGCGCCGGACCAGGATCCTTTCATCGCGTCCTCTAGCTTCATCGGCACCGTCGTCCACCTTGTCGTTGCTGCTCCTACGACCGCCTTGTCCACGACAACATGACTTATCCCCTGACCCGGTCGTCTTCCGTCTAAAGTCTTCTTCTGTGTCGCCGACAGCCATTGCACCCGCAACACCCTCAACGTATCAGCAGAGGCCTACACGATGTCGCAAGAGAGGTGGTACTCTTTCATATCTTCTTATGTTGTTGATCTAACCTGGAAAATAGATCTAACTTGTTTACTGTACTTCTATTGTTCATACCAAATCATAGTGGCTAGTTGAAAGCAAACATTGGTTGCGAATTAGCCTTTGTCCAGTTTGCACCTTTAGATCCGCCATGGCACGGTCACTATACTCGTAAAGCTTATGGTTTTCCCCCGTTATATTCACTACCATCATCGTAGGTGCTTCATGTCGTGCTAGCACTACTCCTCAAGACCTGAACCCATCAAGCGAAACAACATGCCACTAAGAATTCCAAAGCTTAATTGTTGATATACGAATCTGATAAGAAGCTCATATTACCAAAATAGAGAACATTTAATTGGTCACCTAATGTTCCTATATTCGTTTCGAAAAGCATGTGCGCCACACGCCGGAGCCACAGTTAAAATATTGGGTGGTCCAGATTTTGGTACCAATTTACCTTCACTCCTTTGTATATTGGACTAGGGTTGGGCGGGCCATGGCATTGTTTCGTTCTTATGTAGCTCTTTCTTGTCATACCGGCAATACAAGCCCATATGGTCCAGCTAGTTCCACTTTCCTGATTTTACTCTTGATGCTTAGGGTCTTCCCCTTTTATCTACTCTACTATGATCTGTGTAGGTGCTTTCTGTCGTACTAGCAGTACTCCACCCGTCAAGCTAAACAACACATCACTCATAATTCCAAATCTTAGTTGTTAAAATATGATTGTGATATGATACTGATATTAGTTAACAGACACATTTAATTGGTTAGCTAAAGGCCCCACTTGAGTTTCCAAATGCATGTCGCGGTATATAGAGAGACAGCAGAATTGCATTTCTTTGTCACTTGTTGACTGTACTTTCCTGTCCATACCAAATCTTAGTTGTTATTTCAAAGCAAACATCGGTTGCTAACTACCCTTTGTGCGGTTTGCAGCTTTAGATCTGCCATCCCACTGCCACGGTCAACACTATACTCATCATGCTTACGGTTTCCCCATTTTATGATGACCACGATCAGCCTACGTGGTTCATGTCGTAATAGCACTGCTCCACCCATCGAGCTAAACAAGCTTAGTTGTACAAATTCGAATATGATATTATGCTGACATTAGTAAAAATGAGACGTGTTCAATTGGTCAGGTAAATGTTCCTACTTCAGTTTCGAAATGCATGTGAGCCACATATGGAGAGATCGGAAGGAATAGTATTCCTCTGTGCGCTCTGGTTCATCATGGGTAGGCAACAGACATTGTATAGAAAGACTTGTAATATCTTCAATCCTGCTTGCTCTTTTTCTCTTCTTTAACATGATCCTCTTCTCTTCTTTAATAAGTATGTTCCTTGTTGAGAGGAGTAGCAGAGACATTTGCGGTCTACTGGTCAGGTCAAGTTGTTCTCCCTTAGTATATTTTGACTCTGTCAGGTCAGGTCGACTTGTTCTTCTTAACAATATGTTGAAGTTTTCATCTGCGAAGTATCAAAGTATCATCACTTCTGGAGCTCTCATATATTGAGTAGTAGGCCACATCATATTAATGCACACGCCAAATTACAGCATGCATGGCATCTCTCAGAAGAATTGCAGAGATAGCACAAAGGGGTTTACAGGGAGGCAGTATTGGATTAGAATCACTTCTGCATTACAAAGATAATCTCACTTGTTCTTATGTTTTCATGCATGGCAGGTATTTAACATGATCAAAATGAATATGAGAATGGGCGCATGAGAGGAATAGTGCGTAACAATCCACTGGCTAACAAACTTGGCATGGTGGAGGATGGCCTATCTTATTCACCCATCAAGGTGCTTGCTCTAACTTGGCAAGGTTGTATTGGTCGCACATATTTTACATATGACCTCTTGCATTACTTCTACTTTGTTACACACCATCTGCTTAGTTTAAGCATCATATATGAGTATATGCCATACCTATCCATTTTCTGTACCTATTCCATGTGTCGTCATACTATGTTTTTCCAGTCAAATGTTGTTCTTCCGTAATAGATGTCCAAAAGGAAGAGGGTGAGTGCAGATCCTCAAGGTGTACAAACTAGGTATTTGTAAAAGGTAGTGATACCTATTAAATCAAATAAATCAGCAGCCACAGAAAACACAGGCCCAACTGTACCACACACTTTACCCCTACTCCACTAGCCAAACCCCTATTAGAACTGTAGAGAGCCCAGCGTCAAGTACTGTCTATGATATCAATTCAAAATTTGAACTCCTAAATTTCTGGATGTGCCTGACCTTCTCTCTTATATGAAAACTAATTTCAAATGAATCACCTTGCTCAAAGGATCATAGGATCTCACAACAATACTGGGCACTGCATTGCTCTTGTCAGTACCTTTTGCCCTTTGTCAGCATACTTACACTCATTGCTGTTTGACTGTAAATGTTCGCTTCTTTATCCACCCTTTGCTCAAAATTATAAGAGCTATATTTACTCTTAGGTAAATGTAGAATTAACACAATGGTTATCAAGTTTTGGATTGCTCATGTAAGTACCTGTTGTCATGTCTTCCCTCTGTCATGTAAGTACCTGTTGTCATGTACTCCCTTTGTATCGAATTAATTGTTGATCAATTGGATGTATTTAGAACTTAATAGTGCTAGATACATCCATTTCAGGGACAAGTAATAACGGACGGTGCTGGTATTACTGTACTTGCATCGCGAGATAGTTGATTTCTAGCATTACTCTGCATCTTATCTGCCCTGCCCTTCACTTCCTCCAAATTATCAGATCTACATTTACTCTTACCAAAATGTTGAATAAAAGCCAATGCCACTGCACATGTTGATGTCCGCATTCCTCTTGTCAGTACCTTTTGCCTTGTAACATTGTACTTAATTAATTGCTATTAGATTATGTATCATCAGTCTGCACCTGAGCTTCATTATCCTCTATTTCTTCTAATATTATGTGATCTATATTTACTCTTTGCAAAATGTAGAATAATGGCAATGCTTATAAAGAAGTTTCTTTGGGGAATTTATTTAATTATCCTTCCATCGACATGGAGAAGGGCATTGCCCAGCCCGTGTTAACATGTAATGTAGGTTCATCCTTCTCAAGCCTTCAAACTTTGTTCTAGTATAGAATTGGATAGGCATCATTTCCTCCACTGCTGTTTACTTTGCTATTTACACCTGATTGGATGTTTGCAACAACTACCAGTTTTAAATTGTAGTTATAAAAACATGTTCCTTATGCAGAACAGATCCATTTATTTGCTTATATAATTGTGAAACATGTTATGTGTCTCTTTGTTTCTCTTTCAGAGTCGTATCTCTTATGCCAGGCAGAACTTTAGGGAAGATAGTGAGACAAACCATCTTGAAGAGAGAGAGATGTCCCCAAGGTCCTGTCTTCATGAAGATAGTGAGTTGAAGCTACTCTCTAGCAGTTGTGAGACAACCTCTATGTAGTTGCTTCCTCAATCAGTTCGACTTATTTAGTCTCAAATTAAAGCGGAAAGTCTTGCTTTAGCTAAGCTCTGACTTGATGTCAATGATGCAATGAAGATCTCAAAGGATTGCCTTGCAAGCTTTGGTGCTAAAAAGCTAGGGATGCAACATCTATCATTGACACAATTGAGGTCTCATCAGCTTGTTCGGCTGCTTGCGGTGGCCGTCTCGTCCAGGCCTAATGCCTTCTGAAGTGCTCTCAGTTTTGTATATTCTTTTGTCAGCTTGTTTGTATGCAGTGGTGGCGACCTTTGCTGCGTAGTGTATGTAATCCGCGGTCATGTTACGCTTTATTATGCCATAATTTCTTTATTGTATAGTCTAGGTTTATTCTTGGCCAGTATACTGTAATTTAGGCCGGAAGGTTCAATGGATCTCAATGTTGTCGGTCTTTAGGCCGGCCCGTTACTCATATGGGCAAAACATGGGCCTATGATCATCTTGGGCCATTAGCAGATCTAATCGTATAGTAGTTTTCCGCCTTTAACGGGCCGAGTAAAGTTCTGGCCAGCTGGGCCAGAGAATACCATGGGATTTTAATAGGCTAAAAAACTAGATTGGGCTAGCGTTGAGCCAAAAAATTCACGGGCCAATACAGGCCAAAACCTCCTAAGGCCCATGTTTGGCCCAAATAGGACGAGCCGTTAACAGGCCGAAATATATCTCGGGCCCTGTTTGGCCCAATAAAATTATGGGCTTTAAGCAGGCCGGTACAATGCGGGCCGTAGGCCCAACAGTGTCACAGGCCATTATCAGATGGGTTGTAAGCAGGCTAGATTCAACGTGTGTTGTAATTAGGCCCAACTGTTACAAAGGCCATTAACACGCAGATAGGCCAGTTCGGCTGAAATTTATCCACGAAGACTATGGGCCATTAAGAGGCCTAAAGTTACTTCGGACAAGATATAGCCCAGTTTCTGCATGGGCCGTTAAATGGCCTTAAACCGGGCCGACAATGTCTCAGTTGCACCACGGGTCGCTAATAGGCCAAAAGTATTATCGGGTCAAACTGGTAAACGGGCATTTAACAGGCTGAAATACAAACCTGTCTTAGAATGGGCCCAAAGAACAGAGACGGGCCTGATCTGATATGGGACGTAATTTGGCCCAAAACACGGCAGGCTGTGAACAGGCCTGGTCTGATATGGGCCTCAATTTGACCCAAAACATGGCAGGCTGTTAACGGGCCAGTCCACTAGTGTTTGAAAAAAATATGGTGGGCCTTTAGTTGGGCCAGCCTTTTACCTTAAATGGGCCACTGTTGGGCCGTGCCACGCGGTGACATATCATAGGCGTGTTCCGTCCATTGTAGGGATGACATCTGTCGCAACGATGAGCTGACACGTGTTTCCTTCGGCCAATGAGAATTTTACACGTGGAAAATCCCCATTGGTCATGGCTATTAGCGGGTTATCAAATCCAAAACCGGACCTGATAGCTTAACGGTGACCTGTTACGGTGGATACCATGTGTCGGTCACCCTTGACAAAAGCACTTCCATGACGCGTGATTTATCGTCATGGAAGTGGACACTTCCGTGATGATAATTTTGGTAATGTCACGGAACACTTCTACGACAGCACATGTATGAATATCTTGATTCTATCATAAAATCATCATGGATGTACATGCATGACAGAAAACGTGACCTACTGTGACAAACACGTATCATCATGGAAGTGTATTTTTTGTAGTGGTAGGAGGAGGCAGTGCCTAGCTACGGCGTTGTACACTCAGATTTATGAGTTCAAGCCCCTCTCGGAGGAGGTAACAACCCTATGTCTCAGTGCCACGGAGGCTCTGTATATTGGAGTGTTGAGTTACAGGGGGTGCGAACTCTTATGCAAGAGGGGAGGGGTAGCTTATAAAGAGTACGCCGATCCCTCGCAGCCCTCAGCTACACAGGGGTTCAATGGGAGACTAAAGCCACGCACGTTACTGGTAACGCCCGTAATGACCTTTAAGGAGACGGAGTGAACGCCTGACCGTTGCCACCCAGACACTACTAGGGAAAACCTTATACACTGAATCTTAGCAGCAGCGCGGTTCAAGGGGAGACGCTACTGCTAATTATCGGTAGCGCGGGTAAAAAACAAGCGCTACTGCTACTCACTTAGCAGTAGCGTGGCTCGGTGGAACCACACTGCTACTAAAATCGACCGACAGTTCCCACCACCCTAGATTTAGTAGTAGTGCGGTCTTACTAACCGCGCTATTGATATAGTTATAGTAGTAGCGCAATTTTTTGGGGTGGCGCTACTGCTAATTTTAAAACTGGCCACATGGCGGGCCCCTCTTAGCAGTAGCACGGTTTACGACCAGCGCTACTGCTAAGCCACAACATATACCACCTTTTCCCTCCCCATCCTCTGTTCCTCACTTTCCCCTACCTCCCACCTTCTCTGTCCCTCACTTTGCTTCTTCCTCACTACTTCTCCCCCCATTACTCACCTTCTTCTACCTATCTTTCTCTCTCTTTATTACTCCTAGCTAACTTACACCACCTCCATTAATGCATCTCCTTTCTCTTTTTCCTTCCCCCTCCACTAGTTGAAGTTGTCTCCTCCCAAATTAGCTAGATAGGTAGATGTAGTATTTAGTGAAGTGACCTATGTACCCCCTAACTAGATCTAGCCTTGTCAAGAAGAGCTTTGTCCACTTTTGATCTCCCTACTACATCATCATCTCCACCGTGTGCTCGATCTCGAGATAGAGGTGATTAAAAACTTATGCTTTTGCAAGAATGGAAATATGTGTATGTGTGTGCGATATGACATAATCGGGCGATATGATGGAAAGTGTGTGTGCGCCATGAGTTGACACCGAATTGTGCTTGTGAGTTGCCTATGTTTTGCCGAAATGTCGATTTATTTCCGTTTCGGCGAATTCCGGGCAAAATCTAGATCTATATGTCATATTTTTAGGGAAGGTCATGTCGAATTTTTGTATGACTTTGATGCATGCACACATTTTTATAATCAATTTGTTTATTATTACCATGCAGGCATTCATGATGGTCAGTGGAATGATGGTGGACAGGTGGTTGTGGTCGGTGGTGCAGGACGTGAAAGAAAATAACCTGACAAAGGTTTTATGTCCATGTCAAAGATGCAAAGGAATAGTTTGGTTCGACCCCTATAATGATGGTCATGTCAAAGCGCACCTGCTCATGACTGGTTTCATGGATGTCTATACTCAATGGATAATTGAAGATGATGATGATGATGTTGAGGACGCCGACGGGGCAGGAAATGACGGCATGGGGCAAGACGAAGAGATGATCGATAATGGCGGCGGGAAGAGGCCGGACATGGCGGTGGAGAAGGGGACGGACATGGAGGAGTAGAAGGAGCTGAACATGGCGGCGGAGAAGGGGCCGTACATGGAGGCGGAGAGAACGTGGACTCCATGCCGCAGAGTTCGTCGGTACTAAGTTCAATCGTGCAGGACCCTCATGTTCAAGCACTGCTTCGTAAGGAGACGAGTACTGAGAGAGCTACTTCTAGAGAGGAGGCTAAGCTGCAACAACTGGTGGTAGACTCGAACACTCCATTGTATGATGGTCGCAATCCTGAGGTGACCAGCTTGAGTTTCATGCTCCAACTCATGAAGACGAAGGCAAAAAACATATGGACCGACACTAGCCTCGATGAGCATCTCAAGTACCTAAAGTATGTTCTTCCCATGGGGAATCTATGTCCTACTAGTGTGGATGAGGCAAAGAAGATCATGTGCCCTCTTGATCTGCTGCACGTTAGATACCATGCATGCATCAATTATTGCATAATTTATAGGAAGGAGCATGCGGAAAAAACAAGTTGTCCGATGTGCAACGCTTCTCGATAAAAGAAGGCCGGGAAGAAATCTCCCCAAAACGTTGTATGGTACTTACCGATCACTCCCCATCTCCGACGGTATTTCATAGGTCCCAAGGAAGCAAAGCTCATGCGCTGGCACGCGAAGAGGAAGAAACCCGACAATGGAGATGATCTGAAGCTGAGACACGTCAAGGATGGAAGCCAGTGGAGAGCGTCGGACGGCTTTCATCGGTATTTCGAATGTGATGCAAGGAACATCATGCTCGGCATGTGTACCGATGGCATGAATCCGTTTGGAAACCAGAACACCAACCATAGCACATGACTCGTGTTTGTATGGATGTACAACCTCCCCCCTGGTTGTGCATGAAGTCGAAGTACATTCACATGAGCATGCTGATTCAAGGGCCAAAACAACCGGGAAATAATATTAATCTGTATCTGGGGCCACTTCAAGAGGAGTTAGACACGTTATGGAAAACACCGGCTAAGACATGGGACACCAGCAAAGGTGAGTATTTCTATATGAGAGCCGCACTGATCACGACGGTGCACGACTATCTCGGTTACGAATATGTCACAGGCCAGGTGTGCCATGGATATTGCGGTTGCACGCGGTGCATGGATGATATGACATCTCAGCAGCTAACGTCAAGGAAAGATGGCGGGTCTAGGAAAATCGTGTACATGGGGCATCGAAGATGGCTCGAGAAGGACGACCCATGGAAAAACCGTGGAGATCTATTCAATGGTCACACTGAGCATCGAGGACATCCACATAAGTGGAGCGGCGCCGAAATTGATGAGCTGTTGAAAAACTGGGAATAGTGCCCCGCACCAGGAAAGACGATGAAAAGGCGCCAGAGCCGCTGCTGAAGGTATGGAAGACGAGGTCTGTGTTCTGGGACTTGGAGTACTGGCACAAACTTGACACACCTGATTGCCTTGATCAAATGCAATCTGTAAGAATGTCCTTGAGAGCTTGCTCGCGACACTGATGAACATGCCGGATAAGACCAAGGATGGGCCGAAGGCAAGAAAAGACTTGCAAGATTTGGAAATCAGGGAAGATCTGCACATGCGGCCCCATAAAAAGTCAGACGAGACAGAGACGGAGACAGAGGCACGGGAGAAGAAGGGCAAAAAAGTAAAGGAAGAGGATTATTGCCCCCCTTCTTGCTTCACCTTAAGTCCGGCTGAGATTGATCAATTCTTTAAGTGCCTTGCCGGAGTCAAAGTTAGTTTCGGTTACTGTGCAAGATAAGCAGATATCTAGACACAAACAAGAAAAGGTTTAGCGGGATGAAGTCCCATGACTGTCATGTGATGATGACGCAGATACTACCTATTGCCCTTAGAAGGATAATGGACAAGCACGTCCGTGACACGCTTATTGGTCTCTGCAACTTTTTTGACGTCATCTCTTGAAAGTCGATCAGTGTGAAGCAGCTCTGAAGGCTACAGGAAAAGATTGTTGTGATACTAAATGAGCTTGAGATGTACTTCCAACCCGCGTTCTTTGACGTCATGGTGCATCTGTGTGTCCATATTGTGGATGACATAATAGACATGGGGCCGTCATTCCTGCACAACATGATGCCATTTGAGAGGATGAATGGGATCGTCAAAGGATTCGTTCGTAACATGTCCCATCCGGATGGAAGCATCGTCGAGGGCTATCTGACACAAGTCCATCTCTTTCTGTGAGAATTTTCTATATGGCGCGGACCAGCCGCCTGGTGTTGGTGTTGGTTTGCCCGTTAACAAGCACGATGGGAGGCTCGAAGGAGAAGGTCACTCCAATGGTCGCCGGGAACTGCACATGGCGTACTCAGATCGACGCAACGACTTTGATAGAGCAAACTTGGTAGTGCTACAACACTTAGACGAGGTAGATCCTTTCGTGGCACTGCACAAAGAAATTATCGCAAAGAAGTATCGTGACCGGGGGGTATGCAGGACGGACGCCGAAGTTACTAGAGAGCACAACTCCACTTTCCTGCATTGGTTCAAAGAGCATATTATTGCTCATCCCTCGAAAGAGGGATCTAAGGACGGATATGCTCATATACGCCTTAGCACATGGCCCCTCGCCCGACCTCATCACCTATCAGGCATACGATATCAATGAATACACGTTCTACACGGAGGCCAAAGATATGGACAGTGATGATCAGAACTCAGGGGTGACGATGGAATGCATGACCGGCAGCGACAACACCGCAACTGAGAGATTTTATAGAAGGGTTGAGGAGATCTAGGAGCTTGACTACTCTGGACTACACAATGTGACGATGTTCCGTGTCAGATGGGCTAAGAATGTCGAAAGAGAAAACCGATATTTCACTACCATGACTATACCCTTCGCCAAGAGCGTACCATGAACATTGTCACAAAAAATGAGCCATGAGTACACGCTAAGCACGTGATACAATGCTTCTTCATAACCAACCCGTGCAATCCCAGTCGTGTTGTCGTGAGGAGACGCAAAAGGAACATCATTGGAATGGATGGAGTCGCCAAAGAGGAAGACTACGACCAGTACGGCAACACAATGAGGGAAGATGACGATGAAGTATATGTCAAAAAAAGAATCAATACTACATTACCTAAGAAAGATCATACTCCATGGAAAAGGAAAAGTCACAATGAGGGGCTCAATTATTCTTCAACGAACAAGAAGGGAAAGAAGCTCACTCAAAAACGAAAACGTCAACGCCGAGGAACCGTACATTATCGGTCAAATGATGTAATATATATGTTCCTATTCTGTGTACACACTTAGCCATTATGCATGGGTCAAATGATGTAATATATATGTTCCTATTTTGTATAGATACTTAACCGTCAAATGATGCAATATATATATCGCCTTAGTTATATACATTGTATCACCTTCCCTTCGTTCACTGCTCTTGGAAAAAAGGAAAAGAAAAGAAAAGAAAAGGAGATAAAATAAAGGAAAAGAAAATAGAAGAAACAAACAGGAAAACTGCTACAGGTATTGGTTATAGCAATAGCGCTTTTCTGAAAAAGAGCTATAGCTAGTCAAGGTAGCAGTAACACTTTCTATACAAAAACGCTATAGCTACCTGTAATAGCAGTAGCACTTTCTGTATAAAAACACCATAGCTACCTGTAATAGAAGTAGTGTTTTCTGTATAAAAGTGCTATAGCTAACTTAGCTATAGCGCGTTTGTCCGAAACGCGCTACTGCTACCTTGACTTAACCCCCAAAATCCTCACTCTCTCTGCTTCTTCCCGCCTCTGCTTTTCCCCCATATCCCCACTCTCTCTTCCCATGTGTCATCGTTGCCGAAGCCCTGCCCTCGCCGCGCCCCTATGCTCGCCCTCAACCCCGGCGCTCGACCCCGTCCCTACGCTCGCCCCCGACCCCGGCGCTCGCCCCTGTCCAGGCGCTCAACTCCATCTCCCCCGACCCCGGCGACCCTCGATGTCGTGCCGTCTTCCCCGACTCTGCCTCGCCTCGGTGCCGCGCCGTCTCCTCCGACCCCATCTCTCTCTCTGCCCTCTATAAGCCCTCTCCCCTCCCCTCTTCTCTGCTATTTAGTGCTATTTAGTACTCCCTCCGTCCCAAAATAAGTGTCTTGAGCTTAGTACAAATTTATACTAGAGCTAGTACAAAGTTGAGACACTTATTTTGGGACGGAGGGGGTATGAAATAGTATGAACCCTAGGCTATTTTTTAGTGTAAGAAAAAACAGAATTGATTATATAGGGTTCTTGAATTTTTTTAGTTAAAGCAATTGTTGTTATTTATATTTTATAGTGCTAGTTAGTTAATTAGAATTAGTATGAAACCTAGAACAGATTAGTTAAAGCAACTGTTGCTATTTAATTTTTTAAGTTAAAGCAATTGTTGCTACTTAAAAAAATAGAATTTGAAGTGGACAGATTAGTTAAAGCAGTTGCTGCTATTTCAATTTTTTTACTTAAAGCAATTGTTACTATTTAAAAAAATTGAAATGGACAAATTAGTTAAAGCAACTGTTGCTATTTAAATTTTTTAGTTAAAGCAATTGTTGCTATTTTTTAGTTTCAAATTTAGGTAGGCTGAATTTAGTTTCAAATATTGTGAAGAAAAATGACTTCTTGCATTTTTCTTCAAGTTCTATATTTTTTCTTCCTTTTATATGCAAATTTGAAGTGGACATGTGATTTGGACATGTCATATTTGGAATTTGGACATGTGATGTTTTGGACATGTCATATTTGGAAAGTGATGATTATTTGCTGGGTAAATGATCCGAGTGGCCTATGTTTCACCGAAATGTTGATTCATTTCCGTTCTGGTGAATTTCAGAAGCTCGATATGTCCACTTTTTAGCAAATGTCATGCCAAAAAATTCGTGAATTTTGGCATGACTTGTGCTAGAAAGTAGGCATATCAAGTGCCCAGAGTTGCTGGGAAACGACATTCTGGCAAACATAGATATTTTTTATATCATTTATCATTTTATTTATAGTTTTAGAATTAAACGAGGAGACAATCATAGGAAACATGTCGAACAACGAAGAAACCGGGCCTTCTGACCAAGATGTAGACAAGATGGATTATGATGGTGAACAACCGTACCTCGACTTTTTGTCTGCTAAGCACAGTCAAGGTTTGCAGGTTGGCCTCGATGATGGTACTAACACCGACATCGACATTGATGGCGCCGACCGACGGGGAAGGAACTGGCGGGGAAGATACCGGCGCCGATGCCGTTACCGAAAAGAAGAAGCAGGAGAAGCAGAGGATATGAAAACCTAACAAACTCAGCATTGGACGACTGGTGACCACGAAGGTGTGCCCAATAAAAAGGAGAGGAAAAGACCGGGGAAGATAGGCTCGGCTGCCTACAAACAAGCCAGAGCACATGGCAGCTAAATGGTGGATTTTCAAGAGCGTGTACCCGTCAAAGGTGCGCCCATGTTCCATGCCACGGGCGAGCCAATCACTACTAGAAAAACCCCTACTAATGGCGCACCTAGTATGGCCATTAATGGCGCATCTGTGGTGCGCCATTAACAGCACGCCATTAGTAATTTTTACTAATGGCGCACCACCTGGTGCACCATTAGTATCTGGTATACTAATGGCGCACCGCGGGTGCGCCATTAGTATAGGCCAGGGTGCGCCATTAGTATGCCTCCCAGGGGCCATGTATATCCAGGTGCTTTGGCATACTAATGGCACACCACCACTGGATGCGCCATTAGTAACCGCGGCATACTAATGGCGCACTGCCCAGTGATGCGCCATTAGTATGCACTGTCATACTAATGGCGCACTGTCATGTGATGCGCCATTAGTATGAATATTAGGTTTTTTTTGTTTTTTATTTTCTGTTTTTTGCACAGGTTACAAAATATATAATTTGACAAAATATAGACAGCACACATCAACAACAGATTCATCGAATACAATAGAAGATTAGTCTTTGAATACAATTCATCATATTAGTCTCCGAATACAATTCATCATATTAGTCTCCGAATTGAAAAGACCGAACAAAGATAGAACATTATATTACAAGTCTCGAGACCGCGAGTAGCGAGTTTGTCTTCACATTACAAGTCGATATCGATCATCTAAACTACCATCACATAGAAAAGAGCTGCAGTCATCACGATGAGCATCATCACGATGAAACTCGCCTTCATCCGGTTCCTCCAACGCTCCCTCCCCTCTCCCGCTAGATAGCGGGCGTATCTAGATTCGGCCTCGGCCCTAGTGGTGTACCCTTTGTAACTGTTACCGCTGAATCGGTGAACCTGTCTCCAACACTCCTCCCAGTCATCATAGACTCCGGGAACCTTACCCTTGTACACGACATACGTCGGCATCGCTATGCACTAGCCAAACAAAACGTTAGTACCAATTCACAGACAATACATAAGCAATATATAAGTATGCAACAGAACGATCGGAAGAGAAAAGCAAGACATTAATAGCATCGATTACATCTAAGTTGAACGACTCTCGAAACCAAAGAGACATACTACAAGTTCATTAAAGTTTAATTACAACATGAGCCAATCAATGTTTCAGAACTAGACACAGCATCACTGCTTTCGACTCGACTCAAGGGACCGGAGCGTGGATGAAGCTGCCGTCTATTGTGGGCGTCATGAAATAACAGTCGTTGTCAGCCTGCATTTGTAGCATTGTGTCGATGTCACTGTTGGACGGTTGATTTCTGAGGTAGAACTGCCCCGAGGTACGAAGGACATCTTGATGGATGATTTCCGCAAACTCCGACTGGATGCGAAAGAATTCTTGTCGGAGGTCCGCGTCCTGGATTGCCGACACGCTCTTTGCCCAATCTTTGAGTTTACTCGGTAGCAGAAGTTGATGATGGTCCCGTATGATCGCCCGCATGTGATGGATGGCGTAGTAGGCACCCTTTTGACCGCCAGGCGGCTGCTTGACGCAGCAGAACGTCGTATTGTGGGAGAACATGTGCTTGCCGTACTTACGAATAGGCCTGGTGAAGGTGCCTCCAGATTTGGCGTAGCCGGGGAGAACATCATCAAGAACCTTCTTGACATTTGTGTAGTCTACGTTCGACTGACGGTCCGGGTCGAAATACGTGGCCATGGAATATTTGGGGCTTAGGAGGATGAGCGTGCAACGTGTGTCACTGCAGAAAACACGGAATGTTAAAAGAAAAACGATCGAAATGTAAGAATTCATATGTTACGGGCCGGTTGAGGGGAGGACTTACTCGGGAAAGTAAGGCACGAGGAAGTTATCCTTATCTTGGTTTGCCAGAATGACGCCTTCGAGGTAAGAACTCGCGACTTGCCGGTCCCCAGCGCTGCCCAAGATCTTGGCACGCATGTAGAAGGGGTCGACTATCACGATGTCCGGGGTCTTGTCGCGAATGATCCGCATCTCCATACTCAGCAAAAATAGCCGAACGAAGGTGTAGTGCAGCGGATGAAGGTTCAACATAGCGTGGATGTCATCAAAACGCAGGACGATCGTACGCCTGATGGGGTTATCCACAAAGCCCTTGCCCTCTGGCACCTTGGCCGCGAAAACCGGGTATGCCACATCCTTCTCTTTGAGACGCCGCTTCTCCAAAGCAAGAACACTGTCATGCAGACTCCGCATAGCACCGGTTGCATCATTGAGCATATTTGTCGGTAGCATCGCCCTACCCACCACATGCACCCTCCTCGAGATATCCTGCGGTGAAGGTGGCCCGTCCTGAGCACGGATCGTACTCGGTGCCGGCTGGCTCGCACCCTTCTTAGTCTTTCTTTTGCGTGCCTTCTTATTCTCCTGTAATGGGACCGAGTTCTGCTCACAGACCGCCTTCTTGAGTGTGTTGGGGCTGATAATATTTCGCACCTTGCCTATCTGAGGCTCGGTGAAGTCGGCAGCTAGAGGCGTCTCCTGAGAGCTGAACGCCAGACGGCGCCTGTTGCAACTTGGCTTCTCCGCGGTACCAGCTAGATCGCACACGTCTTTTGTTGGGTTTGGTTCTTGAGAAGGAGGCCCCATGAAGTCGCCATCGTACCCATGATCGGCAAAGTACTGATCGACGTTGCCAAATGTATCATCGTCGTCGTCATCGTCGTTCTGATCCTGTGCCATATGCATGTTTGGATCCAGTGGCATAGGGATGTCTGGCACCGTTACGGCGGTCTTGCCATGGGGCCGACTTGGCGCCGGCACGAATGGCGGTGTTGTCTTTGGGGTGGTGTCCCCCGCCCCCAAACGAATCTGGCTCTTCGGCCAAAGCAGGGGCCAGCTCAGGCAGGCGCTGAGGGTCATCACGTCTTCATCGTCGGCCCCGACGGGTCGAATCGGAGGTAACAAGTCGTCGCAGCCTGGCAGCACCCGAACCAGTTGAACCCTAAACAAGTTGGGTGGCATCTGGGTACCGTGGAATAAGGGGTTGCCCGGTTGAACGATTTTGCCCTTGGCGACATCGACCAACTCGTTGTTCCATACCTTCAGCAGCGGCTCTGGCACCTTTCGCTTCTTTCCCGGCTCTGGCGCCTTTTGCTTCTTTCCCGGCAGTGGGCAGTCTTTCCAATTTTTCAGTAGCTTGTCTATTTCCTCGCCTTGCCTCGTACACGGGCGTTTTCGGGGTTCCGTTTCACCATCGAACAGATCCTTGCGTTTCCTCCACGGGTCATCGTCGCGAAGCCACCTTCGATGTCCCATGAACACGGTTTTCGAAGACCCGGGATCTCTATCTAGCTGGCGATACGTTGTGTCATCCATGCACCTTACGCATCCAGAAAATCCGTGGACTACCTGCCCCGCAAGATATCCATAACCGAGATAGTCGTGCACCGTCGTGAGCAGTGCGGCTCTCACAGGGAAATATTCTTTCTCTGCGGCGTCCCATGTATTGGCTGGCGTTTTCCACAGCGTGTCAAGCTCCTCTTTCAGCAGCCCCAGATATAGATTGATGTCGTTCCCTGGTTGTTTCGGCCCTTCAATTAGCATACTCATGTGAATGTACTTCCTCTTCATGCACAACCAGGGGGGAAGGTTGTACATCCACACAAACACAGGCCAGGTGCTATGTGTGCTTCTCTGGCTGCCAAACGGATTGACTCCATCGGTGCTCGCGCCCAGCACGATGTTCCTTGGATCGTTCCCAAATTCTGGGTATTCGAAGTTCAACGCTTGCCACTGGCTCGCATCCTTAGGGTGACTCAGCATCTTGTCTTTTTTATCTATCTCCGGATCATTTGCGTCATCTTCTCGCTTCTTCTCCTCCCTATCCGCGTGCCAACGCAGGAGCTTTGCTACCTTAGGATCCGCGAAATACCGCTGCAGACGAGGAGTGATCGGAAAGTACCACACCACTTTTCAAGGAGCTTTCTTCCTCTTCTTGTATCGAGTGACACCGCACACCGGACATATGGTAGACTCCGCGTGCTCGTCCCGATAAATGATGCAATTGTTCATGCACACATGGTATTTCACGTGCGGTAAATCCAGAGGACACACGATTTTCTTCGCCTCCTCGAAACTGGTCGGGCACTTGTTCCCCTTGGGAAGACGTTCATGCCAGAATGACATGTTCTCGTCGAAGCATGCGTCAGTCATTTTGTGTTTTACCTTCATCTCTAGAGCCATGAGCGTTACTTTCAGGCAGGTATCCTCGGGCCTGCATCCTTCATACAATGGAGTAACCGCATCTAACTCAAGTTGATCCATCTTGGCTTTCTCTCGGGCGGCAGCTCTTGCGTTATCCGTCTGCTTGAGAAGCAGCTCTTGAATATGAGGGTCCTGCACCCAGCCCATCGATGGTCCAGCATCGTCTGCTGCGCCGGCATCATCATCATGTCCTGCATCTTCTACATGATGACTGTGTACAGCATCACCGTCGTGATCATCTCCTGGGGATTCTTCGTCTTCTCGCCCCCCCCGAGCCGCGGTGGTTGTCTTGCTGCCCTTCCTCATTTCTTGCCCGGCCCCCATGGACGACTTCGTAGTCATCTTCATCACCTTGCCACCGATAGCCATCCATGAAACCACGCAAGAGCATGTGGTCCCGCACCTGCCCGGAATCCGGGTCCGCAATAAGGCTATTCAGCTTGCATCTTCAACACGGACATCTTATCTCCGTCTCGTTCTTTTGAAGCATCTCGGCCTTCGCGGACCTCAAAAACCTATTCACGATGCCTTCGGTCATCGTGCGGACCATGGTCTCCTGCGGGGTAGAGCAAAACGATATTTTAGAACCAAGCAAAAATTTGGCATGACTTTCCCTAAAAATAGGACCAAAAAGAATGCTTAATGCCAAAATTCTCGCCGAAACAAAAATGAATCAACATTCCGGCAAAATATTGGCAACTACCGCATTTCAAATACCGGTACACCTCCAAACACAAACACATATGCAACACCACAAACATATGCAACACCACGAACATACATAGATCTAGCTAGGCCATAAAAAGTGCATGTGCACATTGTTGTAGGGAGAACAACATAAATATAGCTTCCCCCCTTACTTACCTAGCAAAACAAGGTAACTTAACCACTTAATTTGAATGAATCTATGGTGGAAATGAGGTGAAAAAGAGGAGGCACCCGAGACAAGGAGGAGGCGGTGGAGAGAATGAAGTGGGGAGAAAGTGAGTGTGGGAGGAGAGGCTATCCAAAATATCTTGTTGCTGCCCACTTACTAATGGCGCACCAGCAACAAATGCGCCATTAGTAATCCAGGTTACTAATGGCGCACCCCATGTTGATGCGCCATTAGTAGTTTTGCAAAAAAAGGAATAAAAACAATAATAAAAAAATAACATTAGTGGCGCACCTTCTGGCTGGTGCGCCATTACTAGTTACAACTAGTAATGGCGCACCACCAGTGGATGCGCCATTAGTATGTTTGGACAGGCGCACTAGTTCAAAAAAAATTGGTACTAATGGCGCACCGTGGGCAGGGTGCGCCATTAGTAGTTTCAACACTAATGGCGCATCAGAAGGTGGTGCGCCATTAGTATATACTAATGGCGCACCACATGTCTGGTGCGCCATTAGTGTCAATTCCATCTATAGCCCTTTTCCTAGTAGTGAATGCTACCGCCGAAACCACTGGAGGCACTATCAGGGGATCTCAGGAAAGTACACGACCATGTGATGTCGACTGAGAAAAGCCTACTAGCCTCGAAGGATCTAGGATATCCGACATACGCGGCTCATGTGCCTGAGGGGAAGTGCTACGTCGACACACGACCCGTGGAGGTGTTCTTCCTGCGGTTTGACCATATCTTCGAGATGTTTCTGACAAGGCGGCTCAATTTTACAATCGTTCGCCTTTTTGTGCTACATATGAGCTCCGTCATAAAGAGAGAAGAAGTCTCGCAAATCTATGTGGCGGATCCGTACTACATGCACGAGTCCTTCTTGAGTCTCGGCGACTTTGAGTGCGAAACTACTAGGGAGTACCTCCAAAACTTCAGGGTACAGAATAAGGACCAAGAAATTGTCCTCCTGCCTTATCATCCAAAGTAAGTTACTTCCGGACAACCCTTTCGTACATTTCAATCATTCCTTCTCGCTCATATGGAGAATAATTTGAGGTGTCTTTTGCGCGCTGTCCTTATCGTTCTTTACCCGCGAGTCTCCCACGCTGTGTATTTCGACCCTACCAGAAACTATGAGAAGAAGGACTACACCCACATAATGAATATTCTAGATGATGCTCTCCAAGGCTTCAACATGGCCACCTGCAGATCAGGAAACAAAGGAACAAGAAGTTGGGTTTCTTGCATAAAACTAACTTCTGTTGCATCCATGTCCCAAAACCAAGCAAGAAAGATGGATTCTCACCTTCTCCATCTCATGATTGAGTTCAGCACGGATCACCAAAAGCTTTGCATGACAAGAAGAAACGATGATCATATCCGCAAGTGGGTAGAATCTCATGGAGAAGCGGATTATAAACTTATAGATGACTTCTTTCGCATCCAAAGGGACATTGCGACGATCATCATGAAAGAAGTCATCGATGAGAAGGGGATGTTCCACCACGGCCCTATATCGCGAGCTGACGTCTGAACTCACATAGGCATGCAACATCATGACCTCACATCATTCAAGAAGCTAGGGTCCATCCTTGATGATATGGAAGGATGGAACTTCTAGTGATTTACGATGCCGGTGATGATGATATGTGTCGGTTCAACTTGTATACTTTCTGTACCGATGAAACTTTGTGATGTCCACGGTCCCTGCCGAACTTGCGTAACACTACTTTGTTAGTTTGGGTACGATGACCTGCGTACCTCTAGTTAATTAGTTTGTGTGCTATATGTTGCATCTAGTTGCTAACCCTTTCTTTTTTGTGTTGCTCTAATATATTTTGTTGCATATGATTGTACATTCTCTTGTTGAAGATGCATCTCTAACAGGTGCCTAGATTCTTGATGACGAAGAAGGAGTGCTATGTCGTGTACAAAGGGAAGGTTCCGGGAGTGTACTACGAGTGGCCTGAGTGTCAGGCGCAAGTGGATGGGGTCTTGGGAACCAGCCATAAAGGCTTCAAAAGCAGACAATATGTAGAAGCTAGTTACTTGAGGTTCACGCTAGCGCGAGAGAGGACTCGTGACCGCCGCCTCATGTACTGCATAGTTCCACTCTCACTCATAGTGATAGCTCTTCTCGCGTATATCATTGTTTAGATGGATGACAATGTAGTTGCAAGTATTCGAGACTTGTATCGCTATTTTCGAAATGATGACGAGAGACCACTTTGTGTTGGATGATGATTATGATGATGACCACCTTGTATCGCTATGTATATGCTATGATTACATTTGTATGTGTATGATATGCTAGAGATTATTGTATAAAGCCCTAACCAAAATTCAGCAACACAAAATATGGAGCAGAAAAAAATTCAAAAACTAATAACAGTAGCGCTGGGTATGGCTTTAGCAGCAGCGAGTTCTTAGCAGTAGAGCTCTTTGTTCAAGGGCACTGCAGCTATTAGCAGCAGCGCTTGTTGCAGACCAATGCTGCTGCTATCCCTAGGTAGCAGTAGCGCTAGTCAGGCCGCGCTACTGATAAGCATTAGCTGTAGTGCCGTATCAGTAGCGTGGCCACCCGTGCTACTGATAAGCATTTAACCCGCGCTACTGCTAGGCTTTTCCCTAGTAATGAGAGGTGAATCTAAGTCTTCTGCCCTTCGAGTGGATTCTTGTCTCCCGAGTGAATGACGACGGTCGAGTGGAATTGGGATATCTGAGTGGATCTCTTGTCGAGTGGATCACACTTCGTGAGGATTCCAGTCGGTATCTTATGTTTAACTTTGTAGGCCTTGGCCTCTTGTGCAGTGTCTTTGGGTGGGGCATATAGGTCAGGCCCACGACCCTACCCTAGGCACATGTCATCATCAAATAGATGAATGAATCCCTGACCAAATTCATTGATGGACGAATGTGTTGGAATGTTGCACGGAAAACAAAAAAATTCTACGCACACGCAAGATCTATCCATGGATGCATAGCTACGAGAGGGGGAGAGCATCTACATACCCTTGTAGATCGCTAAGCTGAAGCGTTTATCAACGCGGTTGATGTAGTCGTACACTGATATGTCTCCAACGTATCTATAATTTTTTATTGTTCCATGCTATTATATTACCCGTTTTAGATGTTTATGGTCTTTACTTTACACTTTTATATCATTTTTGGGACTAACCTACTAACCGGAGGCCCAACCCGAATTGCTGTTTTTTACCTATTTCAGTGTTTCGAAGAAAAGGAATATCAAACGGAGTACAAACGGGATGAAACCTTCGGGGGCGATCTTTTTGGAACAAATGCAAACCTGGAGACTTGGACTGGACGTCAAGCAATAAACAAGGCGGCCACGAGGGTGCCCGGCGCGCCCCTTGGTGGTGGGCGCGCCCCCCACCCTCGTGGGCCCCTCGGGCGTCAACCGACCTACTTCTTCCTCCTATATATACCCACGTACCCCAAAACCATCGAGGAGCACCACGAAAACCTAATTTCACCATCGCAACCTTCTGTATCCGCGAGATCCCATCTTGGAGCCTTCGTCGGTGCTCCATCGGAGGGGGAATCGACCACGGAGGGCCTCCACATCATCTCCAAGGCCTCTCCTATGAGTTGTGAGTAGTTTACCACAGACCTTTGGGTCCATAGTTATTAGCTAGATGGCTTCTTCTCTCTCTCTTTGAATCTCAATACCAAGTTCTCCTTGATCTTCTTGGAGATCTATACAATGTAACTCTTTTTGCGGTTTGTTTGTCGAGATCCGATGAATTTTGGGATTATGATCAAGTTTATCTATGATAAATATTTGAATCTCCTCTGAATTATTTTATGTATGATTGGTTATCTTTGCAAGTCTCTTCGAATTATCAGTTTGGTTGGGCCTACTAGTTTGCTTTGGGTTTAATCTTGCGGTGTCCTTTCCCAATGACAGCAGGGGCAGCAAGGCATGTATTATATTGTTGCCATCGAGGATAAAAAGATGGGGTTTATATCATATTGCATGAGTTTATCCCCCTACATCATGTCATCTCTCTTAATGTGTTACTCTGTTCTTATGAACTTAATACTCTAGATGCAGGCAGGAGTCTGTCGATGTGTGGAGTAATAGTAGTAGATGCAGAATCGTTTCGATCTACTTGTCACGGACGTGATGCCTATATACATGATCATGCCTAGATAATCTCATAACTATGCGCTTTTCTATCAATTGCTCGACAGTAATTTGTTCACCCACCATAATACTTATGCTATCTTGAGAGAAGCCACTAGTGAAACCTATGGCCCCCGAGTCTATCTTTTATCATATAAGTTTTCCATCTATCTTTTATTTGCATCTTTTACTTTTCAATCTATATCATAAAAATACCAAAAATAATTATCTTATCTTATTATCTCTATCAAATCTCACTTTTGCAAGTTACCGTGAAGGGATTGACAACCCCTTTATTGCGTTGGTTGTGAGGTTCTTGTTTGTTTGTGTAGGTGTGTGGGACTTTTGAGGAACCTCCTACTGGATTGATACCTTGGTTCTCAAAAACTGAGGGAAATACTTACGCTACTTTGCTGCATCACCCTTTCCTCTTCAAGGAAAACCAACGCGGTGCTCAAGAGGTAGCAAGAAGGATTTCTGGCACCGTTGCCTGGGAGGTCTATTCTCAAGTCAAGACATACCAAGTACCCATCACAAACTGTTATCCCTCACATTACATTATTTGTCATTTGCCTCTCGTTTTCCTCTCCCCCACTTCATCCTTGCCGTTTTATTCGCCCTTCTTCTGTTCGTATTTTCGTTTGCTTTGATGTCTTAGTTGGCTCGTTTGCTCGTTTGGTTGGAATAGTTTTTTATTTATTGCTAAACAGAGAACCTAAGATCTATGGATCCTCATCCGCTTGCCAATCTTTTTAAGAGATCCAATTATGATGAACCAAATTCTAGTGATTTGAGTGCACTAGATTATCTTTATGTGGTTTTGCTTGAATTCGTGAATCTGAAAATTGTGATGAAGAAATTTATGAAGAGATTCATGATAGCTCCTTGATGAAAAAGCACGATTGCAATGATTTTATTTTAAATTCTCTTCATGTCAATTGTGCTAATAATATCCAAACCCCTAAGCTTGGCGATGCTAGTTTTGCTATGTCTACTACTTGTTGCAATGATCATGATTGGGGTGTCTCTTCTTATGATCTTGAAAATTTATTTAAGCCCCATGATGAATATGAGATTGATAATAGTGTTTGCAATAATACTAAAAGTGGGTTTGGAGAGGTCATGACTTTAGTTAATGACAATCCCACTATTTTGGAAGAGTGTCAACTTCACATGCATGTGGATCGTGTTGAGAATATGTTATGTGATAGCTATTTTGTTGAATTTGCCTATGATCCTACATGTAATTATTATGAGAGAGGAAAATATGGTCGTAGAATTTTTTATCTTACTAAATTACCTCTCCTCATGTTGAGATTGCTATCGTCTCTTTCTTCTTCCTTGCATATGCTAGTTTTTGCTTGCCTTGCAAATTTGTTTGCTTATAATATGCCTATGCATAGGAAGTATGTTAGACTTAGATGTGTTTGTCACGTGTTTCATGATGCTCTCTTTGCACTTCAATTCTTGTCTTTCATGTGAGCATCATTAAAATTATCAATGCCTAGCTAAAAGGCTTTAAAGAAAAGCGCTTGCTGGGAGACAATCCAATATTTTTCTTTGAAGTTATTCAATAAATATTTCATCTAGCTTCTTTTTAGATGTGTTTACATGTTTTAATTAGTGTTTGTGCCAAGTAGAACCTATAGGATAACCTACGGTGATAGTTAATTTGATTCTGCTGAAAAACAGAAACTTTTGCATGCACGAGAAGAATTTTAGTAAATCACAGAAATGTGATTTTGCGTTGATTATTCTTTCTGTAGATCAATAGACAAATTTCCCAGTACTTCCTATTTTGGTAGGATTTTTAGAGTTCCAGAAGTATTCGGCAGTTACAGATTTCTACAGACTGTTCTGTTTTTGACAGATTCTGTCTTTCGTGTGTTGTTTGCTTATTTTGATGCATCTATGGCTAGTATCGGGGGGTATTAACCATAGAGAAGTTGGAATACAGTAGGTTTAACACAAATATAAATAAATAATGAGTTCATTACAGTACCTTATGTGGTTATTTTTATTTCTTGCACTAACGGAGCTTATGAGATTTCATGTTGAGTTTTGTGTTGTGAAGTTTTCAAGTTTTGGGTCAAGATTTGATGGACTATGGAATAAGGAGTGGCAAGAGCCCAAGCTTGGGGATGACCATGGCACCCCAAGATATTCAAGGATAACCAAAAGCCTAAGCTTGGGGATGCCCTGGAAGGCATCCCCTCTTTCGTCTTCGTCTATCGGTAACTTTACTTGGAGCTATATTTTTATTCGCCACATGATATGTGTTTTGCTTGGAGCGTCTTGTATGATATTAGTATTTGCTTTTTAGTTTACCACAATCATCCTTTCTGTACACACCTTTTGGGAGAGACCCACTTGATTTCGAATTTATTAGAATACTCTATGTGCTTCACTTATATCTTTTGAGCTAGATAATTTTTGCTCTAGTGCTTCACTTATACCTTTTAGAGAACGGCGGTGGCTTAATTTGGTAGAAATTGTTGATCTCTCATGCTTCACTTATATTATTTTGAGAGTATTTTAGAACAGCATGGTATTTGCTATGGTTATAAAATTGTTCCTAGAATGATGGGCATCCAAGTTGGGTATAATAAAAACTATCATAGAAAGTGAATTGGATGCTATGATCAATTTGATGCTTGATAATTGTTTTGACATATGAGGATGCTAATATTAGAGGCATGCTAGTGGGGTGATTATAAATTTAAAGAATACTTGTGTTGAAGTTTGTGATTCCCGTAGCATGCACGTATGGTGAACCGCTTTGTGGTGAAGTTGGAGCATAATTTATTTATTGATTGTCTTCCTTATGAGTGGCTGTCGGGGATGAGCGATGGTCTTTTCCTACCAATCTATCCCCCTAGGAGCATGCACGTAGTACTTTGTTTTCAATGGCTTGTAGATTTTTGCAATAAGTATGAGTTCTTTATGACTAATGTTGAGTCCATGGATTATACGCACTCTCACCCTTCCACCATTGCTAGCCTCTCTTGTGCCGCTCAACTTTCGTCGGTACCATACCCCCACCATATACCTTCCTCAAAAAAGCCACCATACCTACCTATTATGGCATTTCCATAGCCATTCTGAGATATATTGCCATGCAACTTTCCACCGTTCTGTTTATTATGACACGCATCATCATTGTCATATTGCTCTTTGCATGATCATGTAGTTGACATTGTATTTGTGGCAAAGCCACCTTCATAATTCTTCCATACATGTCACTCTTGATTCATTGCATATCCCGATACACCACCGGAGGCATTTATATAGAGTCATATCTTGTTCTAAGTATCGAGTTGTAATCTTGAGTTGTAAGTAAATAAAAGTGTGATGATCTTCATTATTAGAGCATCGTCCCAAGTGAGGAAAGGATGATGGAGTCTATGAATCCCCCACAAGTTGGGATGAGACTTCGGACTATAAAGAAAAGAGAAAGGCCAAATAAAAAAAGGAAGTACAAATAAAAAAATGAGAGAAAAAGAGAAAAGGGACAATGCTACTATCCTTTTACCACACTTGTACTTCAAACTAGAACCATGATCTTCATGATAGAGAGTCTCATATGTTGTCACTTTCATATAGTAGTGGGAATTTTTCATTATAGAACTTGGCTTGTATATTCCAATGATGGGCTTTCTCAAAACGCCCTAGGTCTTCATGAGCAAGCAAGTTGGATGCACACCCACTTAGTTTCTTTTGTTGAGCTTTCATACATTTATAGCTCTAGTGCATCCGTTGCATGGCAATCCCTAGTCACTCACATTGATATCTATTAATGGGCATCTCCATAGCCCGTTGGTACGCCTAGTTGATGTGAGACTATCTTCTCCTTTTTTTTGTCTTCTCCACAACCACCATTCTATTCCACATATAGTGCTATGTCCATGGCTCACGCTCATGTATTGCGTCAAATTTGAAAAAGTTTGAGAATACTAAAGTATGAAACAATTGCTTGGCTTGTCATCGGGGTTGTGCATGATTAAATACTTTGTGTGATGAAGATAGAACATAGCCAGACTACATGATTTTGTAGGGATAACTTTCTTTAGCCATGTTATTTTGAGAAGACATGATTGCTTTGTTAGTATGCTTGAAGTATTACTATTTCTTATGTCAATACGAACTTTTATTTTGAATCATTTGGATCTGAACATTCATGCCACAATAAAGAAAATTACTTTGAGAATTATGCTAGGTAGCATTCCACATCAAAAAATCCGTTTTTATCATTTACCTACTCGAGGACGAGCAGGAATTAAGCTTGGGGATGCTTGATACGTCTCCAACGTATCTATAATTTTTTATTGTTCCATGCTATTATATTACCCATTTTGGATGTTTATGGGCTTTACTTTACACTTTTATATCATTTTTGGGACTAACCTACTAACCGAAGGCCCAGCCCGAATTGCTGTTTTTTTACCTATTTCAGTGTTTCGAAGAAAAGGAATATCAAACGGAGTCCAAACGGGATGAAACCTTCGGGAGCGGTCTTTTTGGAACAAATGCAAACCTGGAGACTTGGAGTGGACATCAAGCAACAAACGAGGAAGCCACGAGGGTGCCTGGCGCGCCCCCTGGGGGTGGGCGCACCCCCCACCCTCGTGGGCCCCTCGAGTGTCAACCAACCTACTTCTTACTCCTATATATACCCATGTACCCCGAAACCATCGAGGAGCACCACGAAAACCTAATTCCACCACCGCAACCTTCTGTATCCACGAGATCCCATCTTGGAGCCTTCGCCGGCGCTCCGCCGGAGGGGGAATCAACCACGGCCGGTCTCTACATCATATCCAAGGCCTCTCCTATGAGTTGTGAGTAGTTTACCACAGACCTTCGGGTCCATAGTTATTAGCTAGATGGCTTCTTCTCTCTCTCTCTCTCTTTGAATCTCAATACCATGTTCTCCTCGATCTTCTTGGAGATCTATTCGATGTAACTCTTTTTGCGGTGTTTTTGTCGAGATCCGATGAATTGTGGGTTTATGATCAAGTTTATCTATGAGTTAGAATCTCCTCTGAATTCTTTTATGTATAATTGGTTATCTTTGCAAGTCTCTTCGAATTATCAGTTTGGTTTGGCATACTAGATTGATCTTTCTTGCAATGGGAGAAGTGCTTAGCTTTGGGTTCAATCTTGCGGTTTTCTTTCCCAGTGACAGCAGGGGCAGCAAGGCACGTATTGTATTGTTGCCATCAAGGATAAAAAGATGGGGTTTATATCATATTGCATGAGTTTATCCCTCTACATCATGTCATCTTTCTTAATGCGTTACTCTGTTCTTATGAACTTAATACTCTAGATGCAGGCAGGAGTCGGTCGATGTGTGGAGTAATAGTAGTAGATGCAGAATCGTTTCGATCTACTTGTCACGGACATGATGCCTATATACATGATCATGCCTAGATAATCTTCTAAGTGCATCTAGTGCCCCTTAGTGATTTTGGTGTATTGAAGACTTATAGGTTAAGGGACTAATGTGTTTATGAGTGTACACAGGTCTATAAGTCTATGAGGAGTTTGATATTTACAGAGAAAGTCGACCCCTAAAAATGAATATCTTCGACTGAAGATTTTGGTATTCCTGAAGACTTTCATGAAGACTTTGAAAGTGAAGAAATTGGTGTGTCCATGAAGACTTGATATTCATGCAAGGAATATGAAGCTTGAAGACTTTCGTTTTCGTAGTTTTATTTTTCTCTTTCTTGAGTCATAGGAAACATCGTACTGTTAAAGGGGGTCGAGGAAATACTAAGGAAAAATTTCCATGTGATGCTCAACTCAAAATCCTACACCTACCAATCCCTTCGAGTGAAGCCATTGGAAATCTCATACAGTTCAGTCAATTTCTTCAGTGACAGAGACGAAGCTCTTCTGGTCGCTGAGGAATTTGTTCAAACTGAGGAGTTAGGAATTTGCCAGTGCGGATTGCCTACACAGTGAGGAACATGATAGCCCTGAGGAATTTGAGAGTCAAAATTCCGACCGTTACTGTGCTGCGCGCCAGCTGTCCCAAAATATCTTATCCACCTAACGGTCATATCATTGAAGGGCATTTATGTCTTATCATGTCGGGCTGCTCCCTAGGCTATAAATAGCCGCCCCCTACAACCACTAGCTGGTTGGCTGCTCCGAGAAAAACTGACACTTGTCATTTGAGAGCAACCCATCCTCCGAGGACTTTGAGCGAAAATCATCGAGTGAGGAAAATCCAAACCCAAACACCCACAAACCCAAAGTGATTGAGCATCACTGAATATATTGATCCTGCATGGATCCGATGCTTGTTACCTTTGAAGACTGTGCTTCTTCCAGACGGTTAGGCGTCATGGTCTAGAGCATCCAAGAGGAATTGTGGATCACCGAGTGACCGAAGTCTGTGAAGGTTTGGAAGTCGCCTGAAGACTTACCACGAGTGATTGGACGAGGTCTATGTGACCTTAGTTCAAGGAGAATACGGTGAGGACTTGGTGTCCTGAGCTGCGTGCTCAGCGACTGGGTGTCCGGGACTGTGTGTCCTCGAGTTTAAATACTCAGCCGCTCCAACCAGACGTACAACTGAGACAACAGTTGGAACTAGTCTACCAAATCATTGTATTCACCAACCTTACTGGTTCTATTTCCTCAACTCATTCATTTCCTCATTACTGTGTTGAGTGATTGTTTATATCTATGTTTGAAGACTTTGACTGAAGACTTTCTCAATTTCCTCAGTTCAATTTCTTCAGTCTGTTTGTCTTCATCTTGTGTTATCCTGTGTTTACGCTTTCTGTACTCTGTGTTTGTCTTCATTTCATCATGATGACTACGTGTGTATTCTGATATGCTTACTTCTGAGTACTTATTCTGCTGCAAGTAGTTCTTCTAAGGAATTTCCTCACCGGCAAATTCCTCAGTGAAGAATTCATAAAAATCGCCTATTCACCCCCCTCTAGTCGATAAAACGCACTTCCAATTGGTATCATAGCGAGGTACTCCCTTGTTCTGTGTGATTTTGGTTTAACCACCTGGAGTTCTAGTTATGTCGACCGCAGGTATGATCAAGGTCTCTGCTGGGTGTCCTACCTTCGATGGCACGGACTACCCCTACTGGTAGAATAAGATGCGAATGCATCTTGAAGCAATTGACAATGATCTTTGGTACGTTGTGGAAAATGGTGTTCCCTCAGTCACACCTTCCCTGAATGCTGCTGATGTGAAGAGATTCAAGCAACTCGATTCTCAAGCGAAGAATATCATACGTGGTCATCTGAGTAAAGGGCAATATGGTAGAGTGAGTGCTTTGGAAACTGGTAAGCTTATTTGGGATAGGCTCTCCAAAGTAAACGAAGGAGTCTCAACTCAATGTGGCTCTCCTGCTAACGTTCTTCGCAATCTCTTCAACTGCTTCAAAAGACTCGACAATGAAAATGTTTAGCAAACCTTCGATCGCCTCACTGATATCTCAAATGAGCTTCAAGCGCTCAGTGCCACTGACATCACTGATCATGAGGTGGTGAAGAAATTGCTGAGATCACTCGATTCGTCATTTGACACTCTAGCACTGATGATTCAAGAGCGTGTTGATTACAAGTCACTAGATCCCACTGATATCCTCGAGAGGCTAAATACTCATGAGTTCCAGCTTGCTGAAAAGAGAGATCTCTATGGTTCAAGCTATGGCAGAACACGTGCCCTGAAGGCCAAGGCAGTGTCTGAATCTGAATGTGAAGATTCTGGTAGTAGCCTTGGTGATCCTGAAGAATTGAGCCAGGAGCTAGCACTGCTCATGAAGAAGTTCCAGAAATTCTCAAGACGTGGTCGCTTTGGAAAATCTTCAAGGAGCAGTGATTCCTCATCAAGTGACTATAAGAGAAGGCTATGCCACAAATGCAAGAAGCCTGGTCACTACATTCAAGATTGTCCTCAGTGGGACAAGGAACTAGAGAAGAAGAAATACAAGGATTACAGTTCTGATGATGCCAAGAAGAAGAAGAAATCTTCAAAGTCTTCATCATCAAAATCCTCGAAGTCTTCATCCCACAAGAAGAGCAGCTCCAAGAAGGCTCGGGCATTCATTGGAAAGGAAATGGATTCTGAGGCTGAATCTGAGGATAATGAGGAAGAGGAGGCATCCGAGGAGTCTGAGTCAGGTGTGGCAAGTCTAGCTCTTGCTACCGCATTTGTCAGCAAGTCTATCTTCAACTTTGAAGAAAATGGCAACACCAACAACGCTGATGAAGGCAATGACAACTACGCTCCCACCTATTGCTTCATGGCAAAGGCTGCTAAGGTAACTAAATACCCCTCCTCTGAATCAAGTGAGGATGAATCTGATGAAAATCTCAAGCCTAGCTACTCTAAACTTGCTAAGATTGCTGTGAAACAACAAAAGGCTATTGAAAAACTTCAATACATGCTAGACAAAAGTGTGATATGTTGGGTGATGAAATGGACCGCACTAAAGACTTAACTAAAAATCTTCAGAGACTTCAGTCTAAGTTTGACAACCTTCAAAGTCATCATAAAACCCTCTTAACTGAGCACAAGAAGCTTTCTTATGAATTTCTTCAAAGAAAGCAAGATCTTGAGAAGCTAAGAGTGAGTTATGAAGATCTTCGGAAGGAGCGCGATTCATTACTTGCTCAACAAATCAGCGCGACTCGGGAAGAATTTGATCCTCCATGCTTAAAGTGCATTGAACATGAATCTGCTAATTCTTCACCTGAATGTTCAAATGCTTCAAATGTTACAAATTCTTCACCTGCCTCTGCTATCACTAATTCCTCGTCTGAGGACATTGCTAGTATCACTGACAATGTAGGGCTGAAGGAATTGTATATGACAGGCATGTACAAAAGTCTCAAAGGGCATCAGACTCTTTGTGATGTGCTTAAAAAGCAGATCCTCAACAGAAACCCTAGGAAAGAGGGTATTGCCTTTGAGAGGAAACTCAATGCTGATGGAACATATTGGAAGCCTGAGCAGTACCCCAAAACCTCATGGGTTGCTGCAAAGGGACCTCCAGTTTATCCATCTAACTTATCTGGCTTTACATGTGAATCTCCTCATTCTTCTGATGAGTCATTTGACTCCAACTATAAACTGTTCAAAAATCAGAATGGTGAAGTATTTGCTAGATATGTTGGCACTAACTGCAGGAACGGTTCCCCTATGAAGAAAATCTGGGTTCCCAAAAGTTATGTTGAAAGTCTTCAGGTGAATGTCCTCATGACACCACCAGTGAAGAATAGGAACCCCAGATCAAATTCTTCATATGGACCAAATTCTTCATATGGATCCAAGTCCTCATACGGACCAAATTCCTCACATGGATCAAATTCCTCAAAAGGATCAAAATCCTCATATGAACATCATCGTGCTAACAACTCTGTTTTGCAGGGTAGAGCTAAGGGCTATGAATATGTGCATTATTCTTCAAATCATTATGTTCATAAGTCCTCGAAAAATTTCTCTGCTTATTCATATGCTTACCCTAACCCCTCTTATGTGAAACGAAGTGGACTGGCGTCCATGCCACCTTTCTCATATGGTGCTCGCAGAGTGATGAACTCTTTGCCACCCCTTCAGATGTGGGTGGTGAAGAAAAAGAACTAATCTCTTATGCAGGGTCAGGTCTCCAGACGTGCTTTAACGTTTGAATAATTTACTGGAGACCTGAACAGTGCCTGAAAGGACGCAGGCGAATCATGATGAAATGAACTTTCATTCCACACGTCCTCACACTGCTTATATGTGCTATTGCTTGATGAAATTGAACTGATGATACTGATGTCATATTCTTCATTGATGAAGTATATGAGTTTGTAAGGTGCACTAATTCATCTGCAGGATGATCAACCCAAAGCAAACGAGTGGGTCCTCGATAGTGGATGTACAAATCACATGACTGGTGATAAGAATCTATTGATGGATGCTCCCTTAACACCGTCACATCTGAAGCATATCATCTTCGCTGACAAAGGCAAAAGTCAGGTATTGGTTCTAGGTAAGGTTGCGATCTCTAAGGATCGACACATGGACAAAGTCATGCTTGTCGAGTCCTTAGGATACAACCTCATGTCTGTCTCAATGCTTTGTGATCTTGATATGGTTGTTGTCTTTGGCAAGTATCGTTGTGTTGTGATCATGGAAGCTGACAATTCCAAAGTCTTCGAAGGCTTTAGGAGAGGAGACTTGTACATTGTTGATTTCTCTACAGGACCACAACCCGTCGTGTGCTTACTTGCAAAAGCTTTAGAAGGCTGGCTATGGCATCGATGACTTGGTCACGCAGGCATGAGGAATTTGCACACGCCTGCGAAGAAGAAGCATGTCATTGGCATTGAGAATGTAAAATTCCTCAAGGATCACTTGTGTGGTGCCTGTGAAGCTGGGAAGATGACTAAGGCCAAGCATCTAGCGAAGACTACCATGACCACCACTCGACCATTTGAATTGCTTCACATGGATCTCTTCGGTCCTAATCATTATTCTGCTATGACTAATGATGCATCTCTATATGGCTTTGCTATTGTTGATGATTACTCTCGTTACACATGGGTACACATTGTTACTTACAAACATGAAGTGCAGGAAGTCTTCAAACGATTTTCCTCGAGGGCTTCAACCAAATTTGGTGTGAAGATCAAGCACATCAAGAGTGACAATGGAACTGAGTTCAAGAATTCCAGTCTTAATGACTATCTTGATGAACTTGGTATTACTCATGAGTTATCTGCTCCTTATACTCCTCAGCAAAATGGCATCGTGGAGCGCAAGAACAGAACTATTGTTGAGATGGCTCGCACTATGCTTGATGAATACAAAACGCCTCATCGTTTTTGGATTGATGCAATTGATACCGCGTGCCACATCATCAACAGAGTATATCTTCACAAATTCTTCAAGAAGACTGCCTATGAACTCCTCACTGACAAGAAACCCAATGTGAGTTATTTTAAAGTCTTCGGTGCAAAATGTTGGATTAGGGATCCTCATCACAATGCTAAATTCGCACCGAAAGCACATGAAGGTTTTATGCTTGTTTATGGAAAGGACTCGCACACCTACAGGGTCTTCAACATCGCTCTTCACAAGATTATTAAAACTGTAGATGTGCGGTTCGATGAAACTAATGGCTCGCAAAGAGAGCACCTACCTTCTGTGATAGATGAACCAGCACCTGAAGATTCTATCAAGTTCAAGGCTACTGAGGATGTCATTCCTACCGAAGAATCTACTGAAGAATTCATTCCAGAACGTGAAGATCATCGAGCTGATGTACCTGAGGAAAATGCTGAAGAAAATGGTGCTGAAGAAAATGTTGATCAAATTCCTCGACGACAACCAGCTCATCCTCGCGTTGCAAAAGAATTGCAAGTTGAAAAGATCATCGATGACATTGAAGCACCAGGTCCTCTCACCCGCTCAAAAGATTCACATTTATCTAACTTTTGTGGGCACTATGCTTTTGTCTCTATCACAGAGCCCACTAAGGTAGATGAAGCATTTCTGGAGCCTAAGTGGATTCAGGCCATGCAAGAAGAATTACATCAGTTCGAGCTCAATAATGTTTGGGAACTGGTCAAACGTCCAGATCATCGCAAGCATAATATCATTAGCACAAAGTGGATCTACCGCAACAAGCAAGATGAAAATGGCCTTGTGGTGAGGAATAAGGCATGACTTGTAGCTCAAGGCTACACACAGGTTGAAGGAATTGATTTCGATGAAACTTTTGCACCTGTTGCTAGACTTGAGGCTATTTGCATATTACTTGCTTATGCTAACCATCATAATATCACTTTATATCAAATGGATGTGAAAAGTGCATTCCTCAATGGTAAGCTTGAGGAAGAAGTATATGTTGCTCAACCCCCAGGTTTTGAGGATCCAAAGAATCCTGACAAAGTCTTCAGACTCAACAAGGCCCTCTATGGCCTCAAGCAGGCCCCTCGGGCATGGTATGATACTTTGAAGGAATTCTTCGTGAAGAATGGCTTCACATCCGGTTCACTCGACCCCGCTCTCTTTACTAAATCTTATGATGGTGAACTGTTTGTGTGTCAAATATACGTTGATGATATTATCTTTGGCTGTACTGACCAACGTTATAGTGATGAATTTGCCTATATGATGAGTGAAGAATATCAAATGTCTATGATGGGAGAGTTGAAATTCTTCTTAGGTCTTCAAATTTTTCAACAGCACAATGGCATATTCATATCTCAGGAGAAATACCTCAAGGATGTTCTGAGGAAATTCGGCATGCAAGATTGCAAAGGAGTCAAAATACCTATGCCCACAAATGGCCATCTATTCACTAATGAAAATGGTATTGACTTCGATCACAAGGTATACCGCTCCATGATTGGTTCTTTATTGTACTTATGTGCATCTAGGCCAGATATAATGCTTAGTGTTTGCATGTGTGCCCGATTTCAAGCTACACCGAAGGAATCACACCATAAGGCCGTGAAGCATATTCTTCGATATCTAGCTCACACACCAACACTAGGACTATGGTACCCCAAGGGCTCTACTTTTGATCTCATTGGATATTCTGACTCTGACTATGCTAGTGATCGTGTGGACCGCAAGTCAACATCTGGTACTTGTCATTTCCTCGGACGATCTCTGGTCTGTTGGTCCTCGAAGAAACAGAATTGCGTATCACTGTCTACTTCGGAAGCTGAGTACATTGCTGCTGGTTCTTGCTGTGCTCAATTGATGTGGATGAAGCAAACTCTCAAGGACTACGGCATCAACATGAAGAATGTGCCTCTCTACTGTGACAATGAGAGTGCCATCAAGATTGCTCACAACCCAGTTCAGCACTCGAAGACAAAGCACATTCAGATTCGTCATCATTTTCTTCTTGATCATGTGTTGAAGGGCGACATTTCTATTGAGCATGTGAAGACTGAAGAACAGCTAGCGGATATCTTCACAAAGCCCTTGGATGAGAAGAGATTTAGCAAGTTGCGGTGTGAGCTAAATATCTTAGAGTCTTCGTATGTTCTTTGAAAAGGACACTCATCCTAACACTTATGCAAAATTGATGACTTAGATGTGCAACACATGAAGAAACGTTTTTCTTCAATGAATGAAGAATAACACTCTAAGTGTGAAGAAATTAATGAAGAATTTGATTATCAGAACCCTACGACAATTGTACGCGGTGTCTGAAATCATCATTCTTATACGGTGGGTCACGCCACCACCAAAGTTGAAAATCTTCAATTTGAGTTTTTCCTCAGTATTGAAATTCTTTAGTTTTTCAAATTCTTCAACTTTGCAAAATCTTCACTGTTTACATCGTTTTTCTTCATTGGCTATATATATATATGGGTTTATGTCCTCTACAGCATTCACTTATGGCTATTTCTTCAAGTTGCATTTTCCGCTAAGTGAATGTGATCGGACCCTTCCCCCTCTACGCTATACTCAACCCAATCTATTCACAAATTCTTCATGTGCGTTCTATTTGAAACTCGTTCAAAATCTTCACTGTGTCCTGTCAGCTGAAGAAATTGTGAACGGAACTTTAAAACTAATCTTATCCAAATTTTTGGCTTTGCCGCTCAAACCATCCCGTATCCCACGATAGACTTATCTATTCACCCACGATCTAACACGATCTCCACTTTTCAGTACGTGGGTGACACATGTCAAGCGAATGAGAAGGGCCAGGGGCACGTTCGTCCTAAATCTTCGGGCGAATAGTTTTTCACTGTGACTATAAATACCCCCTCACCCTTCCTCACTTCCTTTACTCCGCTCGACCGCTCTCTCTCTCTCTCTCGCTCGAGCTTCTCAAACCCTAGCGCCGCCGCTACTCCATCGTCGCCGGTGAGGAAGAGCTTCACTGCCTCGACCTCGTCGCCGTCGTACTCGCGCCGGCCGCGGAAATCTTCACTCCGCCGCCGCCGTAGCTGTCTTCCTCCGCCAAGTTAGGGCGTGGAAGATATGAACTGACGAACTTCAAATCTACACTTCTCAGTTCGTCATGTTCTTCAACTAGGGTAATTAAAAGTTACTTTTACTGCCCTCTTTGATCCAAATTTTCTCTACAAAATCTTCAAAGGTGTTTTATTCTTCAAATCCTCACACACAAAACACCTCACAAGTCATCTGTTCTTGATTCGTCCCCTAAGCATCACTTTTCTTCAAGATTCCTCAATTGTGTGGATCGTCGATCTATACAACTCTGGAACCTAAGACAAAGTACGCTTAGTGAAATTCTTCAAGACTCATCTGGTCAAATTCCTCAAACTTGTTCATTTTGAAAACCTTCTGAGAACGCATATGACCTCTTCAAATTCCTCGCAACTGTACTCTGTTCACAGGTACTCATGTCCGCTGCTGAATCACTAGGTTCTCATCAACTTAACTCATTTGCAGCGTTCCTCGAAGAAAAGTTGCATACTTCTTCAGAGAATTCGATTGTTCAAATTCCTCAACTGAAGAATATGGCAGAAGGTAAGAAACCACAGAAAGGAGGAAATAAGCCTGAGGTCATGACTGCGTTTGAAATACCTGAGAACATCTATGCTGACTATTTCACACCTGATGAGGCCATGTTCGGAAAGGAGAACAAAAATCAGCGCAAGGTGCGCATACAGAGGATTGAAAGGAGATGGGAAAGAGAATCGAGGGAGTACAGATATGTAACTCCAAAGTATATGAAGAAATTCGCTCTAAATCCTCCATGCCCAAGAGCTCCATTGGCACCTGGTCAAGAAGCTGACCCCACCAGCATCAAGCGCGGTGAGGATTTTCCTGAAGAATGGGCCAAACGCCAAGCCAAGTTAGCAAGACAAGCCAGAGAAGCAGTCAGGAAATTTAATGAAGACTCTGCTGCTGTTGCTGCCACAAAGGCCTCTGACAAGCCTAGAAAATCAATGGCAAAGAAGCCTGCTCACAAGCCAAGTGCTTCATCAACTGTGTCCTTACGGCCAAGTTCCTCAGCAATGCCCTCACGGCCAGAATCTTCAAAGCCCTCGCGGCCAATTTCTTCAAAGCCCTCACGGCCAATTCCTCATGCTGCTCCTGCTCCTCCAAAGTCCTCAGTTGCTCCAACAAAGTCCTCAACACATGTACATCTGGCCACATGCCAAAGGACTGCAGGCATCTCTATTGCCTCTGGTGTCTCAGCGAGTTCCTCAGCTGCACCAAACTCTTCATCAGGCCCCACTCTGCTGAAGACAAAGGCCACTGCTGGACGAGGTCCTCGGCCTAGTCCGAAGAAGAAACAAGTTGCCTTCCAAGTGCCATCTGACGATGAAGCTGATGATAATGAACTTGCAGAAATCATCAGAGACAGGCAAGAAAGGGCCGCTAGAGCCAACGGCACAAATGTGCCACTACCTTTGGATCCAAAGGTGATCCACGACTACATTGATCTCTGGCACAAGGACCCAAACACTCATATGCCTGATTTTCATTTGACTCCTGGCCAAAGTCACGTGCTGACTCATTTCATCAATGAAGAGAAATGGAAATTTGAGAAGGCCTGGCAAATCAAGAAGGCTCAGTTCAGGAAAGAGAAGTTCCTGAGGAACAACATTGTCAAAATGACAACTGATGAACTCCTCACGATCCAGTCAGAAATCAAAGCCCTCAGCGATGATTTCAATGCTTATTATGCTGATTGGCAAGGAGCCAAAGTCAGGTTCGTTAAATTGACTGAGAAGTTCACCAATGTTGCAGCCCCATCACAACAAGAAATTCCTCAAGCTGAAGCCTCTGTTCAGCAAACTGAAGAACATGCCAGCACTGCTGATGATTTTCAGCCTGCTGAAGAAAATGCTAGTTCCAGGGCTGATGACTCCATTCCATCCGCTGAAGAAACTGCCAGGGCATCCACTAGTGGTGAGCCTAAAGAAAATGAAGAAGTCAGGGCAACTGCTTCAGTTGCGCCTGAGGAAATACAAACAGATTCCTCAGCTCCTCCTGCGCCTACCCCAACTCCTACCCTTCCATCTGCATCAGATGTAGGAAGACCAAGGCTGCAGAGAAAGCTGCAGTGAAGAAAAGGAAAGCATCATCTGCTTCAGATTCTTCAGCTCCGAAGAAAATGAAGACTATGACCAGCTCACTTGAGAATCCAATTGATGTTGTTCCGATTTCCACCATGCCATCAAAGGACCTTGTTCCTTATGGTGAAGAATATGTGATCCCTAGCGAATCTGATGAAGAAAATCATTATGCTGCTTCGTCACAGCAGATTGATGAAGAAATTGAAGTGGATGCGATCCCTTCAACACCTGTTGCTTCCTCGCCTGTGATGAATGATGACTTTTGGGAAAGTCAGCATCCCAATTCACAGCTGAAGAAGCTGGCGTTGAAGAAATTGAAGATGAAGACGTGGATATTGGATGCACCACGCCTGTGATGAATGATGACTTTTGGGAAAGTCAGCATCCCAATTCTCCACACTTCACCCCACTACAGCAAATACCTCAGTCCCCTGCACCAACCGTTCAAATGGGCTCTGAAGAAACTCATCCCACCTCGTCTGTGCATGAAGAAATTCCAGCCACTAGTGCTGAAGAAACTGCTGCTGCCGATACCTTGAACATGCAGACTACCACTAAAGAGGAACCAGAAATTCCTCAGCCTGAAGAACCGGAGATTGTGATTCCTGAGGTTGTGATGCAACTCACTGACACTCCTGTGACCAAGCCAAAGGATCCATTCTCAAAGAAGCAAAAGTTCAAGGCTGCTGATTTCTTCAACGAGCATGTGTTCTTGACTGACTATAATCCCTATGATTCTGCTCGCATAAGGAAGAGGCGTTTCTGGACTGCTAGTCAAGCAAATTTCTATTCCTCTGTGCTATTCGACAAAGACAAAGTCTTCGATCATGCACACATTCCTCACGTGGACATGGAATCTCTGCCGTGCTTTGAGCCAGTCCTCAGTGTTCTTCATGATGATGGATTGTTGAATTTTTGCACTGACATCTGTGATTGGAATGAAGAACTCATTCTTCAATTCTTTGTGATGCTGCACATCACAGGAAATTCTGAAGATGTGAACTCATGGGTGTTGGACTGGATGTCAGAAAATACTCACTACAAGGCACCAGCAACTGAATTGCTTCGTGCCCTCCCACTCAGTCCTCCCCTTGATGGTGCTCGTTGCATCTACAATGAACTTGAGCTTACAAATCATTACATGCAAGTGCTGATGAAGCCTTTGAAGCCAGGGTAGGCCCCACGAACCAAATTCCTCGTCAAGGAATTACTATATGTGCCTCGGACTGTCTATCGCATTCTGACGAAGACAATGAGTCCTATCAAAGGCCACGACTCAAATGATGAAGAAGTCGTTGGCATCGTGAAGAATATGTTTTTTAATATCATTCATGGCGTTCCCGTCAACTTCCATGATTTCTTCATGAGGACTCTGGCAAATATTGCTA
Organism: Triticum dicoccoides; assembly: GCF_002162155.2. NCBI lineage: Eukaryota > Viridiplantae > Streptophyta > Magnoliopsida > Poales > Poaceae > Triticum > Triticum dicoccoides. The sequence goes on from NC_041381.1 coordinate 200,415,838, forward strand.
TGTCACCATTTGAGTTGAAGCCTTATGCACCATGGATTATGAGGTTCATCAGGACAAGGTCTTCACTCAACTACAAGGCTGATACTCTGAACCATGGCAGCTTCTTGCCTCCAATTGAAGTCCTCAAACGGACATTTTCCTCAGCTAATGACAAAGGCAAGGCAACTGCTGTGATAGATGAAGGAATTGGTCCATTGGATGGTCAATTTCGCAAGGCTGCATCCTACTCCACCAATGATGACTCTGCCACACATGATTCTGCCGCCAACACCTCTGCCAAGCAAATTCCTCAAGCCACAGCACCCAGGGTGATGACTGATCGTGAGTTACTCCTCAGTCTTCATCAGAAAGTTGATCGCAATCATAAATGGGTCAAGCGTCAGTTTGGTTCAATTCTTTACAACATGACCTCAACCCACAGTGTAGTGAAGAAAAACCAATACTACCTCCATGAAACCTTCAACCGTACCTGGGTTGTTCTATCTCATGTCTACAGCGCAGAAGATCTGAAGAGCATGGGTCTCAAGGAAGAATTTGACTGGTCTGCACCTCCACCGAAGAAATTCAAGAAGGTCAAGATTCCTTCCTTGGTGGCCAGCTCCTATTCTTCATCGCGCGACACTGATGAAAATGAAGACTTGGACGACACTGCGGAAGGCCCTACTACGACAACCGACCCCGACAACACTAGCGCTCCTCCATCAACTTGATATTCTTCAGGGGCGTTAGTCCTCAGTTTCGATCCTTTTGGTCATTCGATGACAAAGGGGGAGAAATCTGAGTTAGTCTTCAAGCGGGTCTATTATATGGGCATTTTTTTGCTAAGTTACAACTCTCGCTCTTCTGAAACTTTTATTGGATCGAGTTGTAATCTTAAACCCGATGGTGCTCTGATACTTTTGATGCACTGTGCTCTTATTCTGCATGCTTGTTCCTCGTTAATATTATTTCACGCATGCTGAATCTCTTCAGGCACCATATTTCATCATGCATTTCAAATTCTTCATATTATATGTCAAATGCATGTATGAATTACAAGATATAGGGGGAGATCTCCATGATTCAACTCTTCAAGTGTGCATTGCTTCAGAAGCAAATTCCTCACTATGCACATCTTCAGGGGGAGTTCTTCTATATCTTGCAATCAAATTCCTCAATATCAGTACTTACACTTCATATGTTTATCCCCGTTAAAAACTTAACCTATATTGTCATCAATCACCAAAAAGGGGGAGATTGTAAGTGCATCTAGTGCCCCTTAGTGATTTTGGTGTATTGAAGACTTATAGGTTAAGGGACTAATGTGTTTATGAGTGTACACAGGTCTATAAGTCTATGAGGAGTTTGATATTTACAGAGAAAGTCGACCCCTAAAAATGAATATCTTCGACTGAAGATTTTGGTATTCCTGAAGACTTTGAAAGTGAAGAAATTGGTGTGTTCATGAAGACTTGATATTCATGCAAGGAATATGAAGCTTGAAGACTTTCGTTTTCATAATTTTATTTTTCTCTTTCTTGAGTCATAGGAAACACCGTACTGTTAAAGGGGGTCGAGGAAATACTAAGGAAAAATTTCCATGTGATGCTCAACTCAAAATCCTACACCTACTAATCCCTTCGAGTGAAGCCATTGGAAATCTCATACAGTTCAGTCAATTTCTTCAGTGCCAGAGACGAAGTTCTTCTGGTCGCTGAGGAATTTGTTCTAACTGAGGAGTTAGGAATTCGCCAGTGCGGATTGCCTACACAGTGAGGAACATGGTAGCCCTGAGGAATTTGAGAGTCAAAATTCCGACCGTTGCTGTGCTGCGCGCCAGCTGTCCCAAAATATCTTATCCACCTAACGGTCATATCATTGAAGGGCATTTATGTCTTATCATGTCGGGCTGCTCCCTAGGCTATAAATAGCCGCCCCCTACAACCACTAGCTGGTTGGCTCCTCCGAGAGAAACTGACACTTGTCATTTGAGAGCAACCCATCCTCCGAGGACTTTGAGTGAAAATCATCGAGTGAGGAAAATCCAAACCCAAACACCCACAAACCCAAAGTGATTGAGCATCACTAAAGAGATTGATCTTGCGTGGATCCGACGCTTGTTACCTTTAAAGATTGTGCTTCTTCCAGACGGTTAGGCGTCATGGTCTAGAGCATCCAAGAGGAATTGTGGATCGCCGAGTGACCGAAGTCTGTGAAGGTTTGGAAGTCGCCTGAAGACTTACCACGAGTGATTGGACGAGGTCTGCGTGACCTTAGTTCAAGGAGAATATGGTGAGGACTTGGTGTCCTGAGCTGCGCGCTCAGCGACTGGGTGTCCGGGACTGTGTGTCCTCGAGTTTAAATACTCAGCCACTCCAACCAGACGTACAACTGAGACAGCAGTTGGAACTGGTCTACCAAATCATTGTCTTCACCAACCTTACTGGTTCTATTTCCTCAACTCATTCATTTCCTCATTACTGTGTTGAGTGATTGTTCATATTTGTGTTTGAAGACTTTGACTGAAGACTTTCTCAATTTCCTCAGTTCAATTTCTTCAGTCTGTTTGTCTTCATCTTGTGTTATCATGTGTTTACGCTTTCTGTACTCTGTGTTTGTCTTCATTTCATCATGATGACTACGTGTGTATTCTGTTATGCTTACTTCTTAGTACTTATTCCGCTGCAAGTAGTTCTTCGCTAAGGAATTTCCTCACCGGCAAATTCCCCGGTGAAGAATTCATAAAAATTGCCTATTCACCCCCCTCTAGTCGATATAACGCACTTTCAAATCTCATAACTATGCGCTTTTCTATTAATTGCTCGACAGTAATTTGTTCACCCACTGTAATACTTATGCTATCTTGAGAGAAGCCACTAGTGAAACATTTGGCCCCCGGGTCTATCTTTTATCACATAAGTTTTCCATCTATCTCTTATTTGCATCTTTACTTTTCGATCTATATCATAAAAATACCAAAAATATTTATCTTATCTTATTATCTCTATCAGATCTCACTTTTGCAAGTTACCGTGAAGGGATTGGCAACCCCTTTATTGCGTTGGTTGCGAGGTTCTTGTTTGTTTGTGTAGGTGCGTGGGACTTTTTAGGAGCCTCCTACTGGATTGATACCATTGTTCTCAAAAACTGAAGGAAATACTTACGCTACTTTGCTGCATTACCCTTTCCTCTTCAAGGAAAACCAACGCAGTGTTCAAGAGGTAACATACACCTTCACGATCCGTTCCGATCAAGCACCGAAAGTACGACATCTCTGCGTTCAGCACACGTTCAGCTCGATGATGTCCTCGCCTTCTTGATCCAGCAAGAGGGGCAAAGTAGTAGATGAGTTCCGGTAGCACGATGGCATGGTGATGGTGGTGGTGAAACTATTTCCCGCAGGGCTTCGCCAAGCACAACGGATTTAGAGCAGAGGATGGACTAGAGGGGGAGGAGGCACCAGCACACGGCTTGGTGAATCGTGGTGTGTGGTGTCCCCTACCCTCCTCTCATATATATAGGTGGAAGGGGAGGGGAGGCAGCCTAGGGCGCGCCCCAAGGGGGCCGGCTGCTGTCCTAGGGCGCCTGTCAAGGCGTGCCCCCTTTCCATACTTGGCGCGTGGGGAGGGGGAGGAAAGGGGCCAGCTGTGACGCCCGGATAGTTAAGCTAAAGTAACCCTCTGCTAATTATGCCACGTCACCTCGGTTATTTTAGATAAACTCGTGTTGATTCGAAACCTATTCCAATTCAATTTCAAAACCAAGGCAAACAACAAAAAATTTCAAACATTGAAAATTAAAATGTTCGGGTCGTGCCAGATGATGCATAGGTGATTATGGTGGTGAAACCAAACTTTTATGAAATGCTTAACTGCACTAAAATGATTTAAATAGTAGCAAACCTAATTATTTAAATGCCTTTACTAATTAATAAATTATCAAACTAAATTATTTGGGGACTAGACTTTTTGTGACAGTGGACTAAACTGAAATACTAAATTAGATGCTAAGTATATATTTTACAGAAACTAAAATAATAGGAAACAAAGATAAAACAGAAATAAGAGAAAACAGTAAAAAAATAAAAAAATAAAAGAAAAGTGGCAAGAAATAAAAAAACAAACACAACCCCTCGCCCCGGCCAAATGGGCCAAAAGGCCCTGCTCGCAAGCCCACTGGCCTGACCGGCCCGTCCCCACTCCCTTATCCCTCCCCTGGTGCCGAAACCCTAACCCCCTGACTGCACCACTCACCCCCACTCCTTCGTTCTCTCCTCCCCATTCCCGATCCAATCTGGATCGGGGAAACGATCCATGTCGCCCCTCGCTTGAGGTCACCGCACCCCTCGCGCCCGATCCCTCCCATCGCCGTCCTCCACCGCCCCCAACCGCTCCGCCTCCCCCACTTCACTCCCTGGCAGGCCCCCGCGCGCGAACCGCGTCGCCCACCATGGGCACCGCTGGCCGCATGCGCCCCGCCACCTCTGCCAGCCGCCCCGTCGCCCTCGACTCCTCGTCACCGGAGCCACCTCGCCACTTCGCCGGACTGCCTTCCTCACCGGACCGCGCCTCCTCGTCTCCTCCTCGCTAGACTGCTCGCGTCGTCGACCTCCTCCCCGAAGGCCTCAGTCGAGCCCATTGCCATTCCCTATGGCCCCCGTGAGCGCCTCCTGCCTCTCCTCTCTTCCCGGCCACGTCGCCGCACTCGCAGCGCCGGGCCGCGCCTCGCGCACGCTCACCAGCGTTCTGCCCCACTTCCCGCACCGCCCGTTCTGCCCCACGCTCACCAGTGCTCACCAGCGTTCTGCCCCACCTCCTCGTCGCCAGGCCGCGTCCACCGCGGCCCCCTACACCGCTGCGGCCGCTCGTAGTTGTGGCCGCCGGTGCCCAGCACTGTTTCCTCCCTGTCGGCCTGGGCGGGTGCCCGGCGCCTGCTTGCGCTGAACCCACTATGGCCCTTAGGGCCAATGACATGTGGGGCCCCAGCCCCCAGAATGGTTTTAAAGAAATAGATAAAAAATAATAAATAATAATAATTAAATTAAAAAATTAATTAATTAACTTAATTAATCATGTTTAGTTAAACTAATTAAACTTAATCAACCTAAATATCTAATTAAACTAACTAATCTGTTAGTTAGGGTAATGTGTCAATTACAGATGGGACCCACATGTCAGTTTGACCCAGTCAACGCCATGTTGACTATTGACGTCATGCTAATGTCATGATGACGCGAGCATACACTATTCTGGATAATGTTGATTTAAAATAATTAAATAAATTCTAAAAATGATTAAATCTTTTAAAATTAATATAAAATAAACCGTAACTCGGATGAAAATACTTTGTACATGAAAGTTGCTCAGAATTTCGAGGCGAATCCAGATACGCAGCTCGTTCATCCACCGCGTCCATAGAATAGTGAACTTGCAACATTTCACCTCCGGTTCATCTGTCCGAAAACGCGAAACACCGAGGATACTTTCCCGGATGTTTCCCCCTTTCGCCGGTATCACCTACTACCGCGTTAGGGCACACCTAACACCGCTCATTATCATGTCATGCATCGTCATGCTTATGTTTGCATTGTATTTACTGTTTCTTCCCCCTCTTCTCTCTGGTAGACTACGAGACCGACGTTGCTGCTGCCCAGTTCGACTACAGAGTTGACGACCCCTCCTTCTTGCCAGAGCAACCAGGCAAGCCCCCCCCCCTTGATCACCAGATATCGCCTATTCTTCTATCTACTACTTGCATTAGAGTATTGTAGCATGTTATTGTTCGGTTACTCCTATTCTGTTGCATAGCCTGTCATTGTTGCTACACTCGTTGATACCTTACCCGCAATCCTAAATGCTTAGTATAGGATGCTAGTTTATCATCATTGGCCCTACATTCTTGTCAGTCTGCCTTGCTATACTATCAGGTCGTGATCACTCGGGAGGTGATCACGGGTATATCCTATACATATATACATACTATACATATGGTGACTAAAGTCGGGTCGGCTCGTTGAGTACCCGCGAGTGATTCATGGATTGGGGGCTGAAAGGACATTTGTCCTGACGGCCCTCTATGTGGATCTTTGTGGCAGAGCGACAGGGCAGGCTGAGACCACCTAGGCGAGAGGTGGGCCTGGCCCAGGTCGGCATTCGCGGTTTCTTCATAATAAGACGCTTAACGAGATCTTGGTATTTGATCTGAGTCTGGCCACTGGCCTATACGCACTAACCAACTACGCGGGAACAGTTATGAGCACTCGATGTCGTGGTATCAGCCGAAGCCTTCTTGACGTCAGCGATTGAGCGGCACGCGCCGGATTGGACCGTAAGCTTGCACTTGTATTAAGGGGGCTAGGTCTGCTTCCAGCCGCGTTCGCAACCTGCAGGTGTGCAATGGGCGATGGGCCCAGACCCCTGCGCGCATAGGATTTAGACCGGCGTGCTGACCTCTCTGTTGTGCCTAGGTGGTGCTGCGACATGTTGATCTTCCGAGGCCGGGCATGACGCGGGAAAGTGTGTGCGGCCAAATGGGATCGAGCGTGTTGGGTTATGTGGTGCACCCCTGCAGGGAAGTTTATCTATTCGAATAGTTGTGTCCCTCGATAAAAGGACGGCCCGGAGTTGTACCTTAACCTTATGAAAACTAGAACTGGATACTTAATAAAACACACCCAGACAAGTTCCACAAACAACCCGGTGATCGCTTTTCCACAGGGCGGCGATGGGAGGATTGCCGGGTAGGATTATGCTATGTGATGCTACTTGGAGGACTTCAATCTACTCTCTTCTACATGCTGCAAGACGGATGCTGCCAGAAGCGTAGTCTTCGATGGGACTAGCTATCCCCCTCTTACTTTGGCATTCTGCAGTTCAGTCCACTGATATTGCCTCTTTAGACATATACCCATGCATCTGTAGTGTAGATCCTTGCTTGCGAGTACTTTGGATGAGTACTCACGGTTGCTTTGCTCCCTCTTTTCCCCCTCTTTCCTTTTCTTCTCGGATGCCGCAACCAGATGTTGGAGCCCAGGATCCAGATGCCACCGTCGACGACGACTCCTACTACACTAGAGGTGCCTACTACTACGTGCAGGCCGCTGACGATGACCAGGAGTAGTTTAGGAGGATCCCAGGCAGGAGGCCTGCACCTCTTTCGATCTGTATCCCAGTTTGTGCTAGCCATCTTATGGCAACTTGTTTAGCTTATGTCTATACTCAGATATTGTTGCTTCCGCTGACTCGTTTATGTTCGAGCACTTGTATTCGAGCCCTCGAGGCCCCTAGCTTGTAATATGATGCTTGTATGACTTCTTTTACTTTTAGAGTTGTGTTGTAATATCTTCCCGTGAGTCCTTGATCTTGATCGTACACATTTGCATGCATGATTAGTGTATAATTGAATTGGGGGCATCACAAGTTGGTATCAGAGCCGACTGCCTATAGGAATCCCCCTTCCAAACTCCTTGGCCGAAGTTGAGTCTAGTCATTGAAAAAAATTTACTAACTTGGTTGTGCGGCTTACGGGCCCACATCGCCATTGGGTGGTATTAGGATCTTTTACTCCTCGTCTATGCTCTGGGACTCTGATCTCTCTTCTATCGGGTTAAATGATTTGCTAACTCTAGCTCTAGGTTCTCGTAACTATTTCTCCTGAAGAGCCCTCATTTCGGAAGATCATCTGCTTCGTCAGAACATTCTGAGGATATCCCTTGATATTTTCCTGAGACCCTTGTGGTCATCGCCTTTGCAATTCACTACCACCGATATATCCCTATGGATATCTGCATGCACTTGTTATTCTCATGATCATTTCTCGTCGCTCTTGTTGTTACAAGATGCCTCGAACTATTCTGCGTTGTCTCGAGAATCCTTTGAGTTTACTGTCTTGCGGTTTATTTCGCATGAAAACCCTTATGGTTTTTTCCTCACATTTATCGAGGACCCGTTCTTCTCAATTGTTCATGTGTCTCACAAAATTCTTCGGAATACTTTTTGATCTTTCGAAAATCCTCTGCAGCCTGTTATTCTTGAAATTCTTGCCTGCTTGCATTATGGTTAATTCCATATGACTAGTAGTCCTCGATAACATCCCTTGTCTTAGTCATTTTGAGCCTGTTGATTCAATATGTGTGTACGCACGCAGTCATCAAGTTATCCTTTCTAAAATTATCTTTCCGACTTAGACGTCATTCCAAACATGAGTTGGTTCTCGGCCATTCAAACCTTTATTGATTGTCCAACTAAGTGTTTTCAACTTATCCATCCTTGATCAGAGCGTCTGCTTCTGATCCTTCGTTTTGGAAACCATAATTTCTTTCTATTTAAGCATCAGACTAATTGGGTGATTCTTGAATCTGATGCCTTTGCATTCTTTCTTCCTTTGAGTGAGTACCGATACTCACATCAGCTCCGTTCTGGATCGCCCGATCCATTGTTGGATTTTTATCTGACAGTGTCCTTCATATTCAATCACCTTGTGAGTTCTTCCCCAGATACATAATGCCTTTGGTAAATTGTATCCTCTGCTTGGCTAACCATGCTCTGCTTTCGAGCTTGTATATTTACTTTTGAAACTTATGGTATATGTTACTAAGATGCCCGATGGGTGGAACCTATGTCTTCCCCTAATCCATGAGAACCCGAAAGTTTTCACAAGTCATACTCTTTCGGTGTTCTACCAAATAAAATTCCAACACTATAGTTTTTATCAAAATGAAAGGTGAATGAAATGATAAGCATTAAAGAAGTGGGAGTCGACCTTGAAATTTGTGTTCATGCCCATGAAAATGATGTAGACCGTCTCGGAAGCTTCTTGCAAAATGATTATCCAGCTGTATGATTCTTTCGGTATTCTTGAATTGATTCCTTACAGTTATGGCTCCGACCATGCTGTCCTGATCTGATATATCTGATAGGAATTCATTCCAGTGCCTCGTCTATTTTTGGCAAGGTTGAAGTATCTACTATCACAGGTCAATGACCCGGTTCTACTTCTATCAAGTTCTACCTTCGAGTATTACCCCCTGGTATCTCGAAGATGTCTTGCCATTGCACCACATCTTACTAACTTTGTTGAAGTAATGTCTTTCCTTGTCGTAATCACTCTACGAGTTCTAAGTTGTTATCAACCGAGGACACCGACTAGTGAAATTATTCCGCACTAGAAATCAAATACCCCTAGTATTTTTACTAGGAAATTCTGAACTCAATCTGGTCATTCCTAGACTATCGGCTACATCCTGGTCTTGCTATCTTTGACTGTGCTACCTCATCCTTCTCTGGTGCATGAATTCTTCAGTGTGTGAGCATGACTTACGTCGAGCTTTCAACATCATGTTGCTTGTCTTGAAAGGTAACCTTGGTTCCGAGCTTGCATCTTATATTTTGATCCTATAACTTGCCACTTCGTCATTCCCTTGCGTGTTGCCGTTGTTGTTTGATTGCATCCTCTTGAAACCTCCCGGCAAATGTGTCGGATCACCTTCAACACTTTGACTTCTTCCGAGATGTCAACTGTGTTCATGATGAGAAATATCCCCTTGCCCTCAATGATTTTATTATCATCGACAACACGCTTGACTTCCTTTCATCACGAACTTGTCCACATTATGAATACAACTTGCTCTCCAGCTAGTGTTGTGTTCTGCCTTGAAGTATTACTGTCTTTTATGTCGGGAATGTTGTGGGGATTGCTCCACCTCTTAGAAATTCTCGGTATGATGATACTTCTCACTATCACCATTCTTCCTTGGTCCCCATGTGTTTTTAACCAGGATATCAATATGCTAACGATGTTGTTTGAGTTCTGTACTTCTAGCAACCCTATTGCTTTGAAGTTAACGATCGACAATTCGTTCTTAGACTGTTGGTTATTGAATCGTCACTCTAACATTGATCTTGCCGCCTAAGGTCATATTTCGGGCACACCTTTCAACTAATGATTGATGGTGTATGTCGGTGTCAAAACCGGCGGATCTCGGGTAGGGGGTCCCGAACTGTGCGTCTAGGCGGATGGTAACAGGAGACAAGGGACACGATGTTTTACCCAGGTTCGGGCCCTCTTGATGGAGGTAAAACCCTATGTCCTGCTTGATTAATATTGATGATGTGGGTATTACAAGAGTAGATCTACCATGAGATCAAGGAGGCTAAACCCTAGAAGCTAGCCTATGGTATGATTGTTGTTATTGTTGTTGTGTCCTACGGACTAAAACCCTCCGGTTTATATAGACAACGGAGAGGGCTAGGGTTACACCGAGTCGGTTACAATGGTAGGAGATCTACATATCCGTATCGCCAAGCTTGCCTTCCACGCCAAGGAAAGTCCCATCCGGACACGGGACGAAGTCTTCAATCCTGTATCTTCACAGTCTTGGAGTCCGGCCGATGATGATAGTTCGGCTATCCGGACACCCCCTAGTCCAGGACTCCCTCAGTAGCCCCTGAACCAGGCTTCAATGACGACGAGTCCGACGCGCATATTTTCTTCGGCATTGCAAGGCGGGTTCCTCCTCCGAATAATTCATAGAAGATTGTGAACACCTGGATAGTGTCCGGCTCTGCAAAATAAATTCCACATGCCACCGTAGAGAGAATAATATTTACACAAGTTCAATCTGCTGACGCATTTCATGGCATGACGTCACCCACGGCCAAGCCTTTACTCGAATCATTTTTGTCATACCACCTCAGCGCGTTTAGCGAAGCGGTTTCCTTGGCACGTCTTGTCGAAGCAGAGATCGTGTTCCCCTTATTCCGGGATTCCCATTAATACGGACGTGGGTAACCCAACCGCGCCCGCTGCCACGCCCCCTCTATCGAAGGCGGGTTCCAAACAGTCATGGGGACGGCTCTTGGTATTCTTCCTCTTTATAATGAGACCAAGGCCCATTCCTTTTCTTCAATCCTCAATCAAATTCGCCCCTTGCCCCGAGTTCCAACACCCAGAGCTCCAGATTTGGGCACTTCGGACCTTTGACAATGTCAGGCTCCGACCTACAGGGCCGGTGGATGCCCTCCTCCGTCACGGAAGAGGACGTGCTGAAGCTGAGGGAAGCCAGGTACCTAACCTATGAGATTACGCATAGGTTGCCTGCCCAAGGGCAAGTCATTCCCACTCCCGAGCCTGGCGAGACTGTCGTGTTCGTGTCTCACCTCCGTCGGGGTTTAGGCTTCCCGATGGATCCCTTCGTAAGGGGGCTCATGTTTTATTATGGGCTGGAATTCCACGACTTGGCTCCGGAGTCCATCCTCCACATCTCATCCTTCATTGTTGTCTGCGAAGCCTTCCTCTGCACTACCCCTCACTTCGGTTTGTAGCTCAAAACCTTCAACGTGGAGCCGAATATGATTGAGGGGTGTCAGGCAGAGTGCGGCGGGGCGGTCATAATCAAGAGGGCCGACGCTCCATGGCCCGAGGGCGCTTTTCAGGAGGAGCTCGGCTTGTGGCAACAGGAGTGGTTCTATATCACCGCTCCCAGGGGCAGCAGGCAGAGGCCGCCGCCCGCCTTTTGCTCGGGTCCCCCACAACGGCTGACATCATGGGTCAACCAGGGGCTTGACTGGGGGCCGTCCAAGGACGTACCCCTACTGCAGGGCCGGATTCGAGACCTCCTAGAGAGGGAGATCAATCTGGTCGTGGTGACGCAGGTTATGCTGATTCGGCGTCTTCTGCCCTGCAAACGTCGCCCTCTCCGCCTGTGGGAATTCAATCCGGAGGGACCACGAGCTCTTCAACACTTCATGGGTACGACACCCGTGGAGATGTACAAACTGTTCTTCGGATCACAAGAGATGTGTCCGGACTTGACCGAGGACGCCGGCCTAAGCTGCAATCGCCCGGATACTCAAGTAAGTAGCCCTGTGTCCGGACATATCGCCCATTCATTTATTATGGATTTGCCTTTTAACCAGCTATCCCTTGAATAGGAGTGGATAGCGCAAGCAAAGCTGATATGGTGTCCGGCCCCCCTCCCTGAGACCACGCCGGATCCCGTGTTGGTCAAGATGCTGGAGGTTGCACCTTCAGAAGAGGGCGAAGGGGAAAACAGAGAAACCACCGCCTCCACTAAGGAGGCTTTCAAGAAAGGGGGATCGAGAATCCCTCCTTCCAGGGGGAGAAGAGGACCGCTTCCGAAGATCCGGAGGCTAAGGCCTCAAAGCGGGGGAAGAAATATTTGTCAGAGGGTCCTGCGCCAGAAGAGGCCTCGGCCGCACTATCTCCCCAAAGGAATCAGCCCTCCAGCGAGCCGTAAGTATAAATAGGGGAGTTTTGTAATAAGGGACATCCCTATTTTTGCTTCTGAGGATAACTGAAGTTTTTACCTTGTAGTTCGGATCTCCGCCCTTCTCAGCTGAGCTCATCTTCGGGGGACCTTCGTCCGGAGATGATGGAGAGCGAGATGCCTCCATCTGCCGCACCATCAGGCAGGGCAGACAACCCCGAGGTGTCGTCACGGAGGGTCTCCCCGAGTCCGGCAGGGCCGGAGAGTTCGGCACCAACTGGTCTACGGCCGGGGGAGCTGAAGGATCCGCTCGAGAGGGCGTCTATCTCAGAAGATCACCATACATTAATGGGTACGGTGATTGAAATAATTTCATCCGCTGAGAGCGGGATGCATGATGCTGTCAGAAGTTTACTGGCGGGGTTTGAGGTATGTAAAAATAACATGCCTTTTGACAGTTTTGCACATAGAGTGCGCCCTGTATAGCTAGTAGCCCCTGAGACTCGGTGCGTTGTCAGAAGTGACGGCATGCCGAGGATCATAATCTCAATGTTAAGATGTCGCCGTTCCTATTCAGGGGGCGGAGCGTTCGGTGGCTAGCCGGACTGATAGAGTTGCCGAACTGAAGCGGCAACAGGACATTGCGGATGCGGACATCACGCTGGTCAATAAGCGACTTGACGAGTCACAAGGTGGGTGGTTTCTCCGTGGTCACCTGGTAAGGGAGCTTATGCCTACGCCTTACAACATGTATGCTTGGTGCAGATGGTGCCGCTGCTATGGAGGGCCTTCGGGCAGAGCTTGCTCGAGCCAAGGAGCAAGCCAGAAGGAGTGATGCGGCTGCCTCGAAGGTAGCCGAGGATCTAAAAGCCGAAAAGGCTGCTCACTGCCGAAGCAGGGAGGAGATGGCCGGAATGGCCGTGAAGCTAAAAGATGTTACCGACCGCTATGAGGTTCTTGAAAGAGAACGCCAAGTGGAGCAAGAGGACCTGAAGAAGGCCACCGCCGAAGCCAAGGATGCCCGTTCTACAATGAGGGCTATAAAGGAGGAGTTGCGTCAGGCCGGAGACATTGCGGCTGGAAAGCCCTTTCTGCTGCGCAGGAAGTTCACGGATCAGAAGTATGCTCAGTTGGGCCAACTGTGGGGTGCGGAGGATCCTTATCTGGATTTGGCGGCGAGTGCGGCGGACGCAGTTGTGCACCTCCGAAGCCAAAAGGATCATGAAATGGAAGCGCTTTTTTGGTCTCAATTCCATAGTCCGGAACGTCCACTTCCCCTGACCGACCGGTTGGCTGAATGGGCTGAGCTGAATAGATTGTCCGGATTAGCCATGACGGATGTGGTGGCTCATTTGTGGCCGGAAAGGCCCAAGCCGAAGAGTTATTTTGGCTTATTGCAGCAATTCCTTGGGGCGGTGCCGCATATCAAGGCGATGAAGCGGTCGGCATGCATAGAGGGTGCATGGATGGCCCTTGCCCGTGTCAAGACATACTGGGCGGAGATGGATGCCACCGATGTTGCATCCCGGGGTTCGGACAAAAGCCGATTGCCCGCCGAGCACTATTTTGAGGAAGTCCTGCAGGGCGCTCGTTTAATAGAGTCGTAGTGCTCGAAAAATGTTATGTTCAAATGACATGTATGTTTTGTAAAACCATATTTATAATATAAGGACTTTTTATACTTGTGCGTTCAAGTATTGAAACTTCTCCTGTGCGGCCGTTAATGTATATGTGTATATAACCTGAAAGATGGCAGTCTTCGGCTTCAGCCCCCACGCACATAGTGCGGGGGTGTTTGCAAAGAAGCACATTTTCACACTTAATCCAACGTCTTGGTCCTATGAAGGAGGTGGTAGCGTAGAAAACTAGGCAACCGGACTATAATGCTTTATCACTTTCACTTAGCCATAGGAGTTCGAAGGTGGGGCTACGACATAGCCCCTAGGGGCACCGCACTCTCCGAATTCGGGGCACGTGTGTGCCTAACCGGGAAGCGGTCCTTCGTCAAAGTGGAGGAATTCTAAACATTCTGGGAGTCGATCGAGTGGTTGACCAGTCTCTCGCTATATCATGACAGTCAGTTTTCGGCTTTCTCTACTGAGGTGCTCGCCCGACCGAACCGGGGCACAATCGCAGTAGTTCTCCTGGTGCCGCGTTAGCCGATGATACAGAACGTAAGGCAGCAAAACACAGGAGCCGGGCAAACCCAACATTTGACCAAAGACATGATTCGGAGCTGATGCATATAAGGCCTAACTCGAGACGCCGAACACTCCCTAAGGTATTCGGACTTGATGATAGCGGGCAGAACAATGCCCTAAGCCCCTAGTGTCCAGGTACGGGCGAGAACTTCTGACGCGGCCGATGCCAAAATGTCAGCTTCCTCCTCGGTTATGGTAGAAAAACCGGGGGGTGTATCAACAAGAGACAGTAAAAAAGGTTGGTCTTAATTTGAAAAGAATCCTTGCAACGGGTCCCTGCTGCACGTCTGCGCCTGTGTCTCCGTTGTGCTGTATCCTGGACGGGTGTAGCACGTGGTTCATCTGTAAAAGAGAAGAACTTAGTTTTGAAAGAATATCGTGCAAGAAATGTATTTAAAACAGAGTGTGATTCGGAAGATAGAGTTGAGCTTTATTGGCTCTCAATGTTCATGCGTGCAGCCCCTTGTGAAGAGGTGTGCGGCTAGGGAGCCCCTTGTTTATTTATACCGGACTCGCCTAACCGTGTCCGGGGTCTAAATGACCTGTTTTTAGGGGCTTTGATCAGCAAGGCCGGGTTATTGTGTGGCTGTCCAAGCAGTCTCACGTTTTCCGTGGTCGAGGGGCACTCGAAGTTACCCTTTAGTGAGATTATGCCGCGTGGACTGGGCATTTTAAGTGTAAGAGACGCGTAATGCGGTATCGCGTTAAAGCGGGCGAAAGCTTCGCGTCCCAGTAGTGCTTGATGGCTACTTTTAAATGGGGCAATATGGAAGATTAGCTTTTCACGACGGAAGTTGTTGGATGAACCGAACACAACCTCTAGTAGTACAGAGCCTGTACAATTGGCATAAAGGCCTGGCGTCACTCCTTTAAAGGAAGTGCGGCTATGGCGAATTTTGGTAGGGTCTATCCCCATTCTGCGGATGGTGTCCTAATATAGCAGGTTTATATCACTGCCGCCGTCCATTAGGACTTGTGTAAATTGTAGTCCGTCGATTATAGGATCCAATATCAAGGCAGTCCATCCTGCGTTTCGAATACTTCTGGAGTAATCCAGGTGGTCGAAGGTAATTGGTTTTGACATCCAATCTCGGGATTCCGCTGGGGTGGACCGTGCGACGCGTACTTTAGCGGGTGCCACACTATTGTTCCGTGTTATCACATGAAGTGAGTTCACTGTTTTGACTTCTTGTGGGAAAGTCTTTTGTTTTCTGGCGCTCTGCTTGTGGGGTTCGTCGTCTTCGCTTGGTGTGTCGAGCCCCTTGTGTTCAGCGTTGAGTCGGCCGGACTGTTTGAAGACCCAACATTCTCGGTGGGTATGGTTTGCAAGCTTCCCGGGGGTACTGTGGATTTGACATAACCTATCCAAAATTTTGTTTAGGTTGGATAGTTCGTCACTGTTGTCCTTAAGAGGCAGTGTTTTGTTGTTCGGCCGAGAGCTTTTGAACCCGGCATTGACCGCCGTGCTCTTTGGGCCATTTTCTTTATTCTGGCACTGATCTTTTCTGCGTCGTGATTTCCCATTTCCATCTCTGGCCTCGGATGTACTCGGGTCGCTGGTGCTGCATCTTGCCAGCCAGCTATCTTCCCCCGCGCAAAAGCGGGTCATGAGGCTTGTCAGTGCGGCCATTGTTCTTGGTTTTTCCTGGCCGAGGTGTCTGGCGAGCCATTCGTCTCGGACGTTATGTTTGAAGGCTGCTAAGGCTTCAGTGTCCGGACAGTCGACTATTTGGTTCTTTTTGGTGAGGAACCTGTTCCAGAATTTGCGTGCTGACTCTCCGGGCTGTTGAGTTATATGACTTATCGTCTGCATCCGGAGGGCGGACATAAGTCCCCTGAAAATTTGCTCGAAACGCATCCTCGAGCTCTTCCCAACTTCCAATAGTATTTTCTGGGAGGCTTTTGAGCCAATGCCGAGCTGGCCCTTTGAGCTTGAGGGGTAGGTATTTTATGGCGTGGAGATCGTCTCCTCTAGCCATGTGTATGTGTAGGATGTAATCCTCAATCCAGACTCCAGGGTTTGTTGTTCCGTCGTATGCCTCTATGTTTACGGGCTTGAATCCTGCTGGAAATTCATGATCCAGTACCTCATCGGTGAAACATAGTGGGTGTGCGGCACCCCTATATTTAGGTGTGCCATTGTCTTCGAACACTCGGCGTGTTGTGTTGCTTCCTGGAGCCTTCTTTGGCCCATAGATGGACCTGACCGGGTCGTCCTTTTTGCTAGGATCCTTACGGTGGTCGTGTGCCGGCTTGTGTGCGGCGCCACTTGCCACTCTTAGCCTGTCATCTGATCGTCCATCCGGCCAGGCAGACTTTTTGTTGTTTGACTGTGGGGGCTCTACGGCCTCCTCGTCAAATTCGGGTAACAGCTTGCACTTTGGGTAGCTCTTTGCTTGGTGACCATCACCGTATTTATCTGCGGTCTTGAGTACTTTGCTCCATCTCATTCTGAGTATGTCTTCCGCTGTTTTGAGCTTCCGCTTCTGCTTCTTCAAGCTTCTTGCAGTGGCGACGAGCCTTTTGTGAAGGTTCTTATGCTCCGGTGATGTGTCCGGTGTGAGATCGTCTAGACTGTTATTTTCGCCGGGGCCTACGTCGTCGTTTTGCTTGTTTTTCGGCGGAATTATCCTTCGCCACGTCCCGTTGTTCCTCGTTATCGCTTCTTTTTGGTGTATCCACCATATATACGTCGTGAGTTGAGGTGGCTTTCCAGTGCCCAGTAGGCGCTTGTTCTTGGTCGTCTCCAGCATCGTCGTCCATACCATCGATGTCTTCGGAGTCATAGTCTAGCATGTCGGTTAGATCGTCGACAGTGGCCACAAAGTGGGTGGTGGGTGGGGTTTGAATTTCTTCATCGTCCGCATCCCAACCGACCTGACCGCAGTCCGGCCGGGGCTCTCCTGATAGTGAGAGATATTTCAGCGAATTCAGGATGTCGCCGAAAGGTAAGTGTTGAGAGATATCCGCAGTGGTGAACTCCATGATCGGCGCCCAATCGGATTCGGTTGGAGGGGGTGCGGGAGGTTCGGAGTCCGGCGAGGAGTCCGGCACCTCGGAGTCACGAGCTTCACAAGGGACAAGGTCAGTATTCGGCTCCATCGCCGTAGATGTTGCAGCCCCCGAGGTGGTGTCTAGCCACCCGTCCTCGATCTGCGCAGCCGGCTCCAAATTGAGGATCGGAGCGGACTCATGTGCGGCCTCCAGGGCACTGTCCGGCAGCAGAGCTAAATCTTGCTCGTTGCGACAGTGCGGCACGCTCGGCTGTGGCTCGAATCCATCGAAGATCAAGTCTCTGCGGATGTCAGCCGTGAAGTTAAGACTTCCAAATCTGACCTGACGGCCAGGGGCGTAGCTTTCGATCTGCTCCAGATGGCCAAGCGAATTGGCCCGCAGTGCAAAGCCGCCGAATACGAAGATCTGTCCGGGGAGAAAAGTCTCACCCTGGACTGCGCCATTGTTGATGATCGAAGGAGCCATTGAGCCTATTGGGGACGACATAGAGGAACTCTCAATGAAAGCACCAATGTCGGTGTCAAAACCGGCGGATCTCGGGTAGGCGGTTTCGAACTGTGCGTCTAGGCAGATGGTAACAGGAGACAAGGGACACGATGTTTTACCCAGGTTCGGGTCCTCTTGATGGAGGTAAAACCCTACGTCCTGCTTGATTAATATTGATGATGTGGGTATTACAAGAGTAGATCTACCATGAGATCAAGGAGGCTAAACCCTAGAAGCTAGCATATGGTATGATTGTTGTTATTGTTGTTGTGTCCTACGGACTAAAACCCTCTGGTTTATATAGACACTTGAGAGGGCTAGGGTTACACCGACTTGGTTACAATGGTAGGAGATCTACATATCCGTATCGCCAAGCTTGCCTTCCACGCCAAGGAAAGTCCCATCCGGACACGGGACGAAGTCTTCAATCTTGTATCTTCATAGTCTTGGAGTCCGGCCGATGATGATAGTTCGGCTATCCGGACACCCCCTAGTCCAGGACTCCCTCAGTGTATGTTTTCCTCGAGCATAAAACATTATATCCTTTGAATTGACAAGTGTCATCTTCTTGTTCACATTATTGTGGAAATCCACCCGTTTCGAACTTCGATGAATTATCGTTGAGCCCATCAGCCACCTCCTCATCCCCTCCCTGGTTTAATGATGAACTATTGTTTCAGGAACCCGCTCCCATAGTTCATTTCCCGAGAATCTTGCAATGCCATTTCATCGATATGTATTGCACCTTTTCTTCTCGGATATCCTGAGTCTGAGGTATCATGACACCAATTGGATCTGAATCTCAGTCAAATATGATGGTTGGGACAACTTTCCAGGAGTTATGATGTTGGTCCTTTGATGACCCGGTAATATGATGTCATGCCTACCACCCCTGGCTGGAGGACCTATCATTATAATTTCTTTTGCAAGGATAACTGTTGTGGAATTGACACGTCAGATGTCCTATCAGAAGGACTTAGTCATGGAGCCATCGCAACGAGATTAGCTTAAAGGGGTTAAACCGGAACAAAGGACACAGGAAGTTTATACTGGTTCGGCCCCTTGCGGTGAAGGTAAAAGCCTACGATCCTGTTGTTGTGGGATTGATTGATCTCGATGAGCAGGGAGCGAATCTGCTTTACCTATCTCTCAAGCTGTTGTTTCTTGTCCTTGAACCGCCGCCGGGTCGTCCCTTTATATACACAGGTTGACGCCCGGCCGGTTTATAGAATCCCGAGGCCGGCTCATACAAGTGTCCGGCTCCGTCTCTTCCCTTCCCTAACTTACAATACAAGTTATACATCTATGGTGGTTTACTACTATGGGCCCTAATCCGCCTTTGGGCTCTGGGACTCTAAGCTTTAACAGTAGAGCGCCATACTCCTTGTCTTCATGGGCTTCAATATAGATGAGCGTAAACCAGCCCCTCCTGGGCGGTTTACACTCAGTAGTTATATCCCCAACATTAGGCCCCAGATTGATTTGAACCTGTTCATGTCAATCTTCAGTACTTAGAAAAATTCCCTGAACATCTTCTTATGATCCTCGTAAACCGCCATGATATCTTCTCCCTGTGAGCTTTGGTAAACCGCCATGATGTCATCTTTTAAAATTGCAGTAAGTTGTCATGACGTCATCTCTGTATAAAAAAGTCATAAAGATTCCCTTTATTAATTAACTTCCGAAGATCGAGGCAACAGTTGTGCCCCATTTTCCGCTTTGGGCTCATCGATCCCCGTGCTTGCCTGCTTATTCATTTACCTTATAAATAGGCCCAGGGGTCCTTCCCTTTTCCCCTTCCGCGCTTCTTCTTCTTCCTCTCGACGCTCAAGCCCAAAAGCTCCGCCGCCGCCCTTCAAGCGTTGCATCGTCCCTGGCCGCTGCATCAACCTGAACGTACTAGAGATCCGCGGCTCTTCTCCGCCACTCCTGTGAATCCGGTAAGCCTCCTTCTCTCAACCCTAGATCTGCATTAGGGTTTCGGTGTTTATCCGTGTTCAGCAGTGTTCGTCCGTGATCGTTGTTTCGATTTTACTGTCTCATTGAATCTAGATGAGCTTCACATCTTTCCTTTGCGGCCGAAGCTTTAGTTTATTTCGCCTCAGCATAGTATCTTTAGGACCACGAACAGATCCCATCTGGATCCTTTCTGTTCTGCTGTCGCCATTTTAGGGCTTTGATATTTTTCCTTTTCTTGACCTGTGTTAGATCCATAATGATAATCCTTAGCTTGTGAAACATGTTTGTGTAGCACTTAGCAATTTTCAGATCTGTTTTTCTCCATACCACTATAGGCGGTTTAACCTGTAAAAATAATAATCCGCCAGGTACCATTAGCCCTCACGTAAACCGCCATCTTTACTTGATCATCAGTATCCGGCTTAATACGCACACACATGCTTTGATTAAATTCCCCGGTTTGACACCGGTTTATGTGTATCAATCTTGAACCGTGAACCGGCATGTAAACTTCCTTTACAGTTTGTCATCAAAAATGCCAAAAAATTATCTTCTTGCAATTGGGTTCCCTCCCGGATCACAGAAGAACAACTCACTGGATATGTTCTAACTGGCGCTTTGGCAAAGAAAGAAGTCATTCATTGAAGAGTCCCTGGTGCTAAAAACTCTCCTGAACCTCAAGATGGAGAAGTGGTTGTGTTTATGCAGCATCTGGACCAAGGGTTTAGCCCTCCCGGATCAAAATATTTCCGTGATGTACTTGCCAACTTCCAACTCCATCCTCAAGACATTGGACCGAACTCTGTGTCCAACATCTGCAATTTCCAAGTGTTATGTGAAGTTTATCTACAAGAAGAACCAACTGTTGAACTCTTCAGAGACTTCTTCCACTTGAACCGCCATACTGAATTTTCTAACGGCCCCAATACTGAACTTGGCGGAGTGTCGATTCAAAACAGGAAATAAGTCAATTTTCCTCATGCCAAACATCACAGCCACCCCAAGGATTGGATCAAACATGGTTCTACTGTCAGAACACCGCTCCTGCTGATGAAAATCCTCTGCCGGGTTACCGTGCTTACCGACTCAGCAATGGACATCCACTGCCTCAGCGGCTTACTGCCAAAGAATGCAAACATATGCACCACAACTTTCTAAGCTCTGGGCTCTTCTAGCAAACGGCTTAACCGGCCTTGACCTCGTCCGTTGCTGGGTTTCATGGGGTATCCTTCCCTTAAGCCGCCGCACCAGGTTAATGCATGAATATACCGAGGATGTCAAAGACCCTCAACGACACACTGAAATACAGATGAATGATGATGAAGTCACTGAGTCTATCAAAAAGATGTTAGATGAACCGATTTCTGAGTGTAGCAAGACTGGGTTGCGTCCCTTTTATGCCTCCAACAAACCGCCAGCGGTGAGAATTTATCCTTTTGCTTTTTAATCCGTCTCCCCTTTAACATTTTTCTGATAACCTTTTGTTTATTCTTACAGGCCAAAGATCCTTTCTGGAAGAGGAAAACTCAAGATAAACCGGTAAAACCACAAGACAAACCGGTGAGAGCTCCTCGTGCTAAGAGCAAGGCCAGCAAAGAAGAAAACCGCTGAGTCCTTTGATCCGCCCGAAGATGTTGATGAATCGGAACAAGAGGTAGAACTTGACTCCCTTGGTTCATTTTTCATACATCTTATTGACAATGACCATTACCAGGATGATGCGGAAGCCAGCCGTGCTGACCACGTAGAGGTAATCTCCCTTTCCTCCAATTCCGATCTTGTGCCAGTACGAAAACTCCGTCGTGCAGTCCGGGAAGTGAAACATTCATATCCTCTCACGCATTTGGATCCACAATTTTCTTTGAAGACACAGCATCCTGAAACTTGTCGCACAACCCGGCACAGTGGCCAGCAAGTCACTTCCTCTGGTTTACCAGACACCCCAAGCTGGAAGCACCGTGTAGAGGTCTCTTGTAATTCTAACAAGTCTTATCCCTTGGCGGGTTACTTCCGATACCCTCTTAATCCGTATGACTCAAATTAAATAACTTCCAATTCATCCTCTGGCGATTAGTCAACCACATAGATGCCTCCCCTCAAGACCGTCCCTGGGTAAGCATAATAATTTTAGCTTTGCCTTCTTACGCCGGTTTACCATATTAACCTCTGTTTGCCATTTTGCAGCGCCAAAGCCCGACTCAGCAAGAAAGTGAAAACAAATGCTCCCACTGATGAGATTGAACCGGAGAGGACCTCAGAAGGTGTTGGTGGAGATGCTGATATTGCTATGGATGATCTTGTGCCACAAGGTCAGGACACTGATGTTGATCCGCCAGAAGTTAACCCGACTAGTCCTCATGTTGATCCACCAAGCCCGACTGCCAATCTTACAAGTCCAGTTGCTGATCCGCTGAGCCCGGCCAAAGTCTCAAATAAACCGGCGAGCCCAAATAAAGCAACTGATGATGTTGTGATTACCGGGTTTGGCCATACTTCTCCTGGCAATCCTGTCGCTTTGTCAAAGCACAGTGCCAAAGTGGAATCTGCTGCTGAAGAGAAGGGCAAATGGAAGACTGGTCTGTCAAGCTGTGCTCATCTCACCGCTCAAAAACTTCACTCTGGATACCTAAACCGCCTATATGCAAGCCATGACTATGAGGCCGATTTAGTCAATTTGATGAAGGAGCGCTATGAGGTAACTTCCATTCCAAACACTATAAATTTTCGTTGTACTGTATATCAACTCCATTGTAGCCCCCAAGGGCCGGTTTATCTCTTCAAGATGAACCGGGACTTTGGATAAAAAGACTTCAACTGTGTAGCCCCCAAGGGCCGGTTTATCTCTTCAAGATGAACCGGCACTTTCTGTTGCAAAACTTGTCCTTGTTGAATTCCTTCACCTCTGAAGTTTCTGATCAAGTACGCATAAGCCCCCAAGTGCCAAGATTAATACTTGTATTGAGGCTTGGGACTTCAAATAATAGTCAAAAAGAAGCAATCCGCATTAGCCCCCAAGTGCCAAGTGTATAACTTGTTATGTGCTTGGGACTTTAAGAAAAATATTAACATCTTCGTCATCTGTCGTTTGCAGGCTAACTTGAGCAACGAAGATTCCCAAATTGTTGATCTTCAAGAAAACATCAAGTCCCAGCAGGCAGAAACCTCCAAAGCTAGAGATGAATTGAAGGGCGCTTTAGCTGCCATAGAGAAATTAAAGGATGGGTTCAAGAGCGAGCGGGCTGACTGAGAAACTAAGAAGGCTGCTCTATTAAAGCGGGCTAAAGATGCGGAGGCGGCTCTTAAACCGATGGCGGAAGAGCTAACTGGGTTAAAGCGTCAAGTAAATGCTATGACTTCTACAATATTTGGTAAGTACTCTTTGTAAGAACCTTTCTGTAAACATCATTGAAATTGCCGGTTTAACAGCAAATTCTTAAACCGTTGCAGGTAGTCGTGTTGCTCATCTAGGCTTGGATATGCGGATGAAGTTGAAAGCAGCCTATACGTTGATAGAACAACTGTATACCAGTGCTCAACGAGTCATCTGTGCGGCCTCCTACAACAAACCGGCACCAACATTGATCAAGGATATGTTGGCCAAATTATCTATGACCCCTTCCCAGATAGAAGAGGTAAAGCGATCTGCTGCGAGGGCTGGCGCTTTAACAGCACTGACTCGGGCCAAAGCTTGGATTGCTGATCTTGATCCGGTAGATATCGCAAAGGGCTATCTTGGCCAACAAGAAGACGGGTCAGACTTTGATAATGAAGCCCTCAAAGCCTTGACAAAGGAGATGCACCCGCTAGCAAGCCAATTGGCCGAAGAGGTTGACTTGTTTGTCCATCGATCCAGCTATGATGCAGACAACAAACGGGTTGATGCAGCTGTAAAAGAAGCACATAATCTTATCCCTGTAATTCGTAAGCACACCTATGCCCCTGACGTTGAACCATCCAATCTTATAAGCAACAAAGCTGTCTTCCAAGCCTTAACCAGGATTGATTGGGCCACCCTTGACTTCCAGCCACTGGGTGAGGAGGAGGAGGTTGAACCGATGCGAGATGATCCTTCAACTTCACGTCAGCCTGGTGACGAATCATAATCTGGCAGCCAGTTTGATTTTCGCATATAGCATTCTGGGCAACAAACAATTATTCTTTTGGGCATTAAAGTGCCTTGTAATAGGCTAGTTGAAATACTTTGATCTTCTGCCATCGTACACTGCTACCTAATATTGTAATCTGGCATGATTGTTGCTATGCTTGCTTTATGTGCCTTAGTATTTCTTATAAAATCCTGCCTTCTGCATTTCAAAAACTTAAACATGTCCTGGCGGTTTACCGCCGGACGGGTTATGATACCCACTACAGAACCAGAATTCTCATAACCAAGGTTATAAAGTAATGAAATATGAAATATATCATACCTGTGATATTAAATCACCTTTGTTGGTTTACCAACTTGTGTAGTCAGGGTGATAACCCAAATTTGAGTGTTTGAAAACTCCCACCATGCTGTGCTGGTGCATAATAAACCATGCCGGGTTATGACAAACACCGAATGATCATCCTGGTGACTTATAGTCAATGCCAGACCGGATTAAGAGATGCCGGTTCATAATTGATTATGTGCTAACAGCTGATAACTGTAAGCCACGCCGGGTTAAGAAACACCGGGTTGATGTAATGACATATAGTCGGGTCGGGTCAGTAGACACCGGTTTAACTTAGAACCTTATCAAAAGAGATAAAACTTTGCAAAAACAAAATCAAATAAAAACTTGTAGTCGAGGCTTTTCAAGGGCTGCCAGGCCCAAATTCGAGGCTTTTCATGGGCTTCCAGGCCGCTGAGTTAAACCATTTGACAAAGCCTTTTAAGATGGGCCTCCAATTAACCAATCGTTGTTTTAACTTTGACAAGTTCAGGGTCTATATAAGATTGACTTGTCAAACGTTCGGCGGGTCATACCAGGATTACCGGGATAGGAGTGGCTTACTTGATGAAGGCAGGTTAACCCGGGGTTTTAGGTGAATACACCAGGCTTCCAAGCCATGGCTTGATAGCCAATTACAAGGGTCCTTTCAAACTCTTTGTTGCTTTGCACAAAGAGCCCCCAAGTAACTTTGTGAGCTTTGCTCAATGGGTGCCTATGTTTGAGTTGTGCTTTTAGCGACAATACTCTCTTTGGCATTTTGGGTGTGAAGCTCCCAAGCTTTATTGTGGCATGATAGCCGGTTTAATGGACAAACTGGACGTCACTTTATAAGCAGAAGCCCCCTTGTAACCAAGAAATATTGGAAGAATGGCAGAGGCCCTGCTTGTTGCAAGGATGCCAGTTTATTATATTGATCATAATATATACATGTCAAAATATGTACATAATGAGAGCCTATGGCTCAGGTGTAGTAAGGCCGTAGATGAGCGATATTCCACGGCCGACGGGTCACCTCCTCCGATTTGCTTGAGTCTTTGTGCTCTCGAACGTCGACGAGGTAGTATGATCCATTGTGCAGATTCTTGCTGACCACAAAGGGCCCTTCCCAAGGTGGGGATAATTTGTGCATATTGGTCTAATCCTGGATGAGCCGGAGCACTAAGTCGCCTTCTTGAAAGGTTCTTGTTTTAACCCGGCAGCTGTGATAACGCCAGATGTCTTGCTGATAAACCGCCGAACGAGCCAACGCCATGTCCCGTTTTTCATCTAATAGGTCCAGTGCTTCTTGGCGTGCTTGCTCGTTGTCCACTTCAACATAATTGGCAACCCGGGGTGAGTCATGACGAATATCACTTGGGAGTACCGCCTCTGCCCTGTAAACCATGAAGAAAGGTGTATAACCTATAGATCGATTTGGGGTGGTGTTTATGCTCCATAACACAAATGATAATTCTTCCACCCAACAACCCGGCGTCCTCTTCAAAGGAACCATAAGCCGAGGCTTGATACCCTTCAAAATTTCCTGATTAGCCCTCTTAGCTTGACCATTAGATAGGGGGTGAGCCACGGACGACACATCAAGCCGGATGTGTTCTCGTTGACAAAAGTCCTCCATCTCACCTTTGGAGAGGTTCGTGCCATTATTTGTGATGATGTTGTGTGGAAAACCAAACGGAAGATCACCTTCGTGATGAATTGAACCGCCGTGGCTGCGTCACACTTGCTTACTGGCTCCGCTTCAACCCATTCAGTAAACTTGTCAACCGCCACCAACCCGTCAGTTTAGTTGCCTACAGAGGAAGACCTCGCTATTCCTGATCCGGAGGCACAATTGGTGGCCGCTTTACACATTATTCTGGATTGGACGGTTCCATACTTGGCGTATATGAACTGGGGCGAGTTGCCAGAAGATGCAGTTTTGGCCAGACAGATAGTCCGGCGATCCAAGTCCATGGTTATTCACAACGGCGAGTTACACCATTTCAGTGTCTCTGGTGTGTTCCAGCGTTGTGTTTCTCCTGAAGAAGGCCGTGAGATTCTACAAGAGATCCACGAAGGAGACTGTGGTCATCATGCCGGTTCAAAATCCTTGGTTGCTAAAGCTTTTCGTCATGGTTTTTATTGGCTAACGGATCATGCTGATGCTGAGGACTTGATGAGGCGGTGTGACGGTTGTCAGAAATTCTCACGACGAGCTCATGTTCCGGCTCAGGAGCTACGAATGATTCCCATCGCTTGGCCGTTTGCTACTTGGGGGCTTGACATGGTAGGGCCTTTCAAGCAATCCAAAGATACGAAGACTGATATGTCTCCAACGTATCTATAATTTTTGATTGCTCCATGCTACTTTATCTACTGTTTTGGACTATATTGGGCTTTATTTTCCACTTTTATATTATTTTTGGGACTAACCTATTAACCGGAGGCCCAGCCTAGAATTGCTGTTTTTTGCCTATTTCAGTGTTTCGAAGAAACGGAATATCAAACGGAGTCCAAACGGAATGAAACCTTCAGGAACGTGATTTTCTCACCGAACGTGATCCAGGAGACTTGGACCCTACTCCAAGAAGTGCCAGAGGCGGTCATGAGGGTGGAGGCCCCCCCCGGGTGCGCCCCCTACCTCGTGGGCCCCCTGTTGCTGCACCGACGTACTCCTTCCTCCTATATATACCTACGTATCCCCAAACGATCAAACAGGGAGCCAAAAACCTAATTCCACCGCCGCAACCTTCTGTATCCACGAGATCCCATCTTGGGGCCTGTTCCGGAGCTCCGCCGGAGGGGGCATCCACCACGGAAGGCTTCTACATCAACACCATAGCCCCTTCGATGAAGTGTGAGTAGTTTACTTCAGACCTTCGGGTCCATAGCTAGTAGCTAGATGGCTTCTTCTCTCTTTTTGGATCTCAATACAATGTTCTCCCCCTCTCTTATGGAGAACTATTTGACGTAATCTTCTTTTTGCGGTGTGTTTGTTGAGACCGATGAATTGTGGGTTTGTGATCCAGTACTATCTATGGAAAATATTTGAATCTTCTCTGAATTCTTTTATGTATGATTGAGTTATCTTTGCAAGTCTCTTCAAATTATCCTTTTTGGTTTGGCCAACTAGATTGGTAGTTCTTGCAACGGGAGAAGTGCTTAGCTTTGGGTTCAATCTTGTGGTGTCCTTTCCCAGTGACAGCAGGGGCAGCAAGGCACGTATTGTATTGTTGCCATCGAGGATAACAAGATGGGGTTTTTATCATATTGCATGAATTTATCCCTCTACATCATGTCATCTTGCTTAAAGTGTTACTCTGTTTTTAACTTAATACTCTAGATGCATGATGGATAGCGGTCGATGAGTGGAGTAATAGTAGTAGATGCAGAATCGTTTCGATCTACTTGTCTTGGATGTGATGCCTATATACATGATCATTACTTAGATATACTCATAACTATGCTCAATTCTGTCAATTGCTCAACAGTAATTTGTTCACCCACCGTAGAATATCTATGCTCTTGAGAGAAGCCACTAGTGAAACCTATGGCCCCCGGGTCTATTCTCATCATATCAATCTCTATCGCTTTATTTACTTGCTTTGTTTTTACTTTGCCTTTTACTTTTCACTTTGCATCTATATATCAAAATACCAAAAATATTATTTATCATCTCTATCAGATCTCACTCTCGTAAGTGACCGTGAAGGGATTGACAACCCCTAATCGCGTTGGTTGCGAGTAGCTATCATTTTGTGTAGGTACGAGGGACTTGTGTGTAGTCTCCTACTAGATTGATACCTTGGTTCTCAAAAACTGAGGGAAATACTTACGCTACTTTGCCGCATCATCCTCTCCTCTTTGGAGAAATCCAACACAGTGCTCAAGAGGTAGCAAGAAGAATTTCTGGCGCCGTTGCCAGGGAGGCTCAGGCAAGCAAGTCAACTATACCAAGAACCCATCACAATCCCTATCTCCGGCATTACATTATTTGCCTTTTGCCTCTCGTTTTCCTCTCCCCCACTTCACCCTTGCCATTTTATTCATCCTCTCTTTCCCAATATCCTCCTCTCTTTCCCGTTTGCCTTTTCTCGTTGCCTTTCTGTTTGGTCGTGTGTTAGTTTGCTTATTTGTCGCGATGGCTCTACCTAGATTTGGTGACCTTCACCTTACAAGGCTAGAGGAGATCGAAAGCAATGTCAGAAAGTTTATGGTTTTGCAATTTGAGCACAATAATTTCTTTAGAAACGAACTTAAGGAACAAAAAAGTTTTATGAGCTATATGAATAAAGAACTCGATTATATGTCTAAAGAATTTGATGGTATAAGGGCCCAAATTGATCGTCTTGAAAAGATGACCGCTGAAATTTTGGATATGCAAGCTACCTTAGTCAATAAGATGGCCGCTAAACCGAATTCCTATGAAAATCAAGATGAAGATCTAAAAGTTATTGATGTGTCCCCCATCAAATCTTTGTTTTGCAATATGAATCTTGATGAAACTGAATATGATCTTCCTTTATCTAGAAGGCGTTCTAAGAATTCAGAGTTTCTAGATCTTGATGATGAAATTGATGAAAGTGGGATTGAAAGAAATAAAAAACTAGATGTTGCTAAACCCACTATTTTGGATCTCAAGGAATTTAATTACGAAAATTGCTCTTTGATTGGTTGTATTTCCTTGTTGCAATCCGTGCTAGATTCTCCT
Source organism: Triticum dicoccoides (assembly GCF_002162155.2). Taxonomy (NCBI): domain Eukaryota; kingdom Viridiplantae; phylum Streptophyta; class Magnoliopsida; order Poales; family Poaceae; genus Triticum; species Triticum dicoccoides. The sequence goes on from NC_041381.1 coordinate 200,444,830, forward strand.
CATGCTTATAGTCAAAATAAGGCCTTTACCGAACACATTGTTGATGCCTTGATGCAATCTTATGAAGAAAAACTTGAGTTGAAAGTTTCTATCCCTAGAAAACTCTATGATGAGTGGGAACCTACAATTAAAATTAAAATTAAAGATTATGAGTTTCATGCTTTGTGTGATTTGGGTGCTAGTGTCTCTACTATTCCCAAAACTTTATGTGATTTGCAAGATTTCCGTGATTTTGATGATTGCTCTCTAAACTTGCATCTTGCGGATTCCACTATTAAAAAGCCTATGGGAAGAATTAATGATGTTCTTATTGTTGCAAATAGGAATTATGTGCCCGCAGATTTTATCGTTCCTGATATAGATTGCAATCCTTCATGTCCTATTATTCTTGGTAGACCTTTCCTTAGAACGATTGGTGCAATTATTGATATGAAGGAAGGGAATATTAGATTCCAATTTCCCTTAAAGAAGGGCATGGAGCACTTCCCTAGAAAGAAAATAAAACTACCATATGAATCTATCATGAGAGCGACTTATGGATTGCCTACCAAAGATGGCAATACCTAGATCTATCCTTGCTTTTATGCCTAGCTAGGGGCGTTAAACGACAGCGCTTGTTGGGAGGTAACCCAATTTTATTTTTGTTTTTCGTTTTTGCTTCTGTTTAGGAACAAATAATCCATCTAGCCTCTGTTTGGATGTAGTTTTATCTTTTAATTAGTGTTTGTGCCAAGTAGAACCTATAGGATAACCTACGATGATAGTTGATTTGATTCTGCTGAAAAACAGAAACTTTGCACGCACGAATATAGTTTTGTTAAATCACAGAAATGTGCTTTTGCGTTTATTCTTTTTGCTTCTGTTCAATAAACAAATTGTCCAGGACTTCCTATTTAGGTAGAATTTTTAGAGTTCCAGAAGTTTGCGTTAGTTACAGATTGCTACAGATTGTTCTGTTTTTGACAGATTCTGTTTTACGGTTGTTGTTTGCTTATTTTGATGAATCTATGGCTAGTAAAATAGTTTATAATCCATAGAGAAGTTGGAATACAGTAGGTTTAACACCAATATAAATAAAGTATGAGTTCATTACAGTACCTTAAGTAGTTCTTTGTTTTCTTTCTCTAACGGAGCTCACGAGATTTCTGTTGAGTTTTGTGTTGTGAAGTTTTCAAGTTTTGGGTGAATTCTTTTGATGGATTATGGAACAAGGAGTGGAAAGAGCCTAAGCTTGGGGATGCCCATGGCACCCCAAAGATAATCCAAGGACACCAAAAAGTCAAAGCTTGGGGATGCCCCGGAAGGCATCCCCTCTTTCATCCACTTCCATCGGTAATTTACTTGGAGCTATATTTTTATTCACCACATGATATGTGTTTTGCTTGGAGCGTCTTGTATTATTTGCGTCTTTGCTTGTTAGTTTACCACAATCATACTTGCTGTACACACCTTTTGAGAGAGCCATACATGAATTGGAATTTGTTAGAATACTCTATGTGCTTCACTTATATCTTTTGAGCTTGATAGTTTTGCTCATAGTGCTTCACTTATATCTTTTGAGCATGATAATTTTTGCTCTAGTGCTTCACTTATATATTTTAGAGCACGGTGGTGGATTTATTTTAAAGAAACTATTGATCTCTCATGCTTCACTTAGATTATTTTGGGAGTCGTTAATAGCATGGTAATTCGCTTAATGATAATATACTTGGTGTTCAAGATATGTGAAACTTTCTTTTGAGTGCGTTGAATACTAAGATAAGTTTGATGCTTGATAATTGTTTTGAGATATGAAGATGGTGATATTAGAGTCATGCTAGTTAAGTAGTTGTGAATTCAAAGAATACTTGCGTTGAAGTTTGTGATTCCCGTAGCATGCACGTATGGTGAACCGTTATGTGATGAACTTGGAGCATGATTTATTTATTGATTGTCTTCCTTATGAGTGGCGGTCGGGGACGAGCGATGGTCTTTTCCTACTCTATCCCCCAAGGAGCATGCGCGTAATACTTTGCTTTGATAACTTCTAGATTTTTGCAACAAGTATATGAGTTCTTTATGACTAATGTTGAGTCCATGGATTATACGCACTTTTTCCCATCCTTCCACCTTTGCTAGCCTCTCTAATACCGCGCACTTTTCGCCGGTATCATACACCTACCATATACCTTCCTCAAAACAGCCACCATACCTACCTATCATGGCATTTCAATAGCCATTCCGAGATATATTGCCATGCAACTTTCCACCGTTCCGTTTATTATGACACGCTCCATCATTGTCATATTGCTAGCATGATCATGTAGTTGACATCGTATTTGTGGCAAAGCCACCGTTCATAATTCTTTCATACATGTCACTCATAATTCATTGCATATCCCGGTACACTGCCGGAGGCATTCATATAGAGTCATACTTTGTTCTAAGTATCGAGTTGTAATTGTTGAGTTGTAAGAAAAATAAAAGTGTGATGATCATCATTATTAGAGCATTGTCCCAAGTGAGGAAAGGATGATGGAGACTATGATTCCCCCATAAGTTGGGATGAGACTCCGGACGAAAAAAAAGGCCAAAAAAAAGAGAAAGGCCCAAATAAAAAATGAGACAAAAAGAGAGAAGGGACAATGCTACTATCCTTTTACCACACTTGTGCTTCAAAGTAGCACCAAGATCTTCATGATAGAGAGTCTCTCATTTTGTCACTTTCATATACTAGTGGGAATTTTTCATTATAGAACTTGGCTTTTATATTCCAATGATGGGCTTCCTCAAAATGCCCTAGGTCTTCGTGACCAAGCGAGTTGGATGCACACCCACTTAGTTTCTTTTGTAGAGCTTTCATATACTTATAGCTCTAGTGCATCTGTTGCATGGCAATCCCTACTCACTCACATTGATATCTATTGATGGGCATCTCCATAGCCCATTGATACGCCTAGTTGATGTGAGACTATCTTCCCTCTTTTTGTCTTCTCCACAACCACCATTCTATTCCACATAGTGCTATATCCATGGCTCACGCTCATATATTGCGTGAAGATTGAAAAAGTTTTGAGAATGCCATAAGTATGAAACAACTGCTTGGCTTGTCATAGGGGTTATGCATGATTTAAATATTTTATGTGGGGAAGATGGAGCATAGCCAGACTATATGATTTTGTAGGGATAACTTTCTTTGGCCATGTTATTTTGAGAAGACATGATTGCTTTGATTAGTATGCTTGAAGTATTATTATTTTTTATGTCAATATGAACTTTTGTCTTGAATCTTTCGGATCTGAATGTTCATATCACAATTAAGAAGATTTACATTGAAATTATGCAAAAGTATCACTCCGCATCAAAAATTCTTTTTTATCATTTACCTACTCGAGGACGAGCAGGAATTAAGCTTGGGGATGACTGATACGTCTCCAACGTATCTATAATTTTTGATTGCTCCATGCTACTTTATCTAATGTTTTGGACTATATTGGGCTTTATTTTCCACTTTTATATTATTTTTGGGACTAACCTATTAACCGGAGGCCCGGCCCAGAATTGTTGTTTTTGCCCATTTCAGTGTTTCGAAGAAACGGAATATCAAACGGAGTCCAAACGGAATGAAACCTTTGGGAACGTGATTTTCTCACCGAACGTGATCCAGGAGACTTGGACCCTACTCCAAGAAGTTCCAGAG
>NC_041381.1:200448896-200462616 GCF_002162155.2 Triticum dicoccoides
CCCCTACCTCGTGGCCCCCCTGTTGCTCAACTGACGTACTCCTTCCTCCTATATATACCTACGTATCCCCAAACGATCAAACAGGGAGCCAAAAACCTAATTCCACCACCGCAACCTTCTGTATCCACGAGATCCCATCTTGGGGCCTATTCCGGAGCTCCGCCGGAGGGGGCATCCAACACGGAGGGCTTCTACATCAACACCATAGCCCCTCCGATGAAGTGTGAGTAGTTTACTTTAGACCTTCGGGTCCATAGCTAGTAGCTAGATGGCTTCTTCTCTCTTTTTGGATCTCAATACAATGTTCTCCCCCTCTCTTGTGGAGAACTATTTGATGTAATCTTCTTTTTGCGGTGTGTTTGTTGAGATCGATGAATTGTGGGTTTATGATCCAGTACTATCTATGGAAAATATTTGAATCTTCTCTGAATTCTTTTATGTATGATTGAGTTATCTTTGCAAGTCTCTTCGAATTATCCTTTTTGGTTTGGCCAACTAGATTGATAGTTCTTGCAATGGGAGAAGTGCTTAGCTTTGGGTTCAATCTTGCGGTGTCATTTCCCAGTGACAGCAGGGGCAGCAAGGCACGTATTGTATTGTTGCCATCAAGGATAACAAGATGGGGTTTTTATCATATTGCATGAATTTATCCCTCTACATCATGTCATCTTGCTTAAAGCATTACTCTGTTTTTAACTTAATACTCTAGATGCATGATGGATAGTGGTCGATGAGTGGAGTAATAGTAGTAGATGCAGAATCGTTTCGATCTACTTGTCTTGGACGTGATGCCTATATACATGATCATTACCTAGATATACTCATAACTATGCTCAATTCTGTCAATTGCTCAACATTAATTTGTTCACCCACCGTAGAATATCTATGCTCTTGAGAGAAGCCACTAGTGAAACCTATGGCCCCCGGGTCTATTTTCATCATATCAATCTCTATCGCTTTATTTACTTGCTTAGTTTTTACTTTGCCTTTTACTTTTCACTTTGCATCTATCTATCAAAAATACCAAAAATATTATTTATCATCTCTATCAGATCTCACTCTCGTAAGTGACCGTGAAGGGATTGACAACCCCTAATCGCGTTGGTTGCGAGTAGCTATCGTTTTGTGTAGGTACGAGGGACTTGTGCGTGCTCTCCTACTGGATTGATACCTTGGTTCTCAAAAACTGAGGGAAATACTTACGCTACTTTGCTACATCATCCTCTCCTCGTCGGGGAAATCCAACGCAGTGCTCAAGATGTAGCAAAGACCCACCTGTTGGTGGCGGTTGACAAGTTTACTGAATGGGTTGAAGCGGAGCCAGTAAGCAAGTGTGACGCAGCCACGGCGGTTCAATTCATCAAAAAGGTGATCTTCCGTTTTGGTTTTCCACACAACATCATCACAAATAATGGCACGAACCTCTCCAAAGGTGAGATGGAGGACTTTTGTCAACGAGAACACATCCGGCTTGATGTGTCGTCCGTGGCTCACCCCCTATCTAATGGTCAAGCTAAGAGGGCTAATCAGGAAATTTTGAAGGGTATCAAGCCTCGGCTTATGGTTCCTTTGAAGAGGACGCCGGGTTGTTGGGTGGAAGAATTATCATTTGTGTTATGGAGCATAAACACCACCCCAAATCCATCTATAGGTTATACACCTTTCTTCATGGTTTACAGGGCAGAGGCGGTACTCCCAAGTGATATTCGTCATGACTCACCTCGGGTTGCCAATTATGTTGAAGTGGACAACGAGCAAGCACGCCAAGAAGCACTGGACCTGTTAGATGAAAAACGGGACATGGCGTTGGCTCGTTCGGCGGTTTATCAGCAAGACATCTGGCGTTATCACAGCTGCCGGGTTAAAACAAGAACCTTCCAAGAAGGCGACTTAGTGCTCCGGCTCATCCAGGATTAGACCAATATGCACAAATTATCCCCACCTTGGGAAGGGCCCTTTGTGGTCAGCAAGAATCTGCACAATGGATCATACTACCTCGTCGACGTTCGAGAGCACAAAGACTCAAGCAAATCGGAGGAGGTGACCCGTCGGCCGTGGAATATCGCTCATCTACGGCCTTACTACACCTGAGCCATAGGCTCTCATTATGTACATATTTTGACATGTATATATTATGATCAATATAATAAACTGGCATCCTTGCAACAAGCAGGGCCTCTGCCATTCTTCCAATATTTCTTGGTTACAAGGGGGCTTCTGCTTATAAAGTGACGTCCAGTTTGTCCATTAAACCGGCTATCATGCCACAATAAAGCTTGGGAGCTTCACACCCAACGGGCCAAAGAGAGTATTGTCGCTAAAAGCACAACTCAAACATAGGCACCCATTGAGCAAAGCTCACAAAGTTACTTGGGTGCTCTTTGTGCAAAGCAACAAAGAGTTTGAAAGGACCCTTGTAATTGGCTATCAAGCCATGGCTTGGAAGCCTGGTGTATTCACCCAAAACCCCGGGTTAACCTGCCTTCATCAAGTAAGCCACTCCTATCCAGGTAATCCTAGTATGACCCGCCGAACGTTTGACAAGTCAATCTTATACAGACACTGAACTTGTCAAAGTTAAAACGACGATTGGTTAATTGGAGGCCCATCTTAAAAGGCTTTGTCAAATGGTTTAACTCAGCAGCTTGGCAGCCCATGAAAAGCCTCGAATTTGGGCCTGGCAGCCCTTGAAAAGCCTCGACTACAAGTTTTTATTTGATTTTGTTTTTGCAAAGTTTTATCTCTTTTGATAAGGTTCTAAGTTAAATCGGCGTCTACTGACCCGGCCCGACTATATGTCATTACATCAACCCGGTGTTTCTTAACCCGGCGTGGCTTACATTTATCAGTTGTTAACACATAATCAATTATGAACCGGCATCTCTTAATCCGGTCTGGCATTGACTATAAGTCGCCAGGATGATCATCCGGTGTTTGTCATAACCAGACATGGTTTATTATGCACCAGCACAACATGGTGGGAGTTTTCAAACACTCAAATTTGGGTTATCACCCTTACTATACAAGTTGGTAAACCAACAAAGGTGATTTAATATCACAGGTATGATATTTTCATATTTCATTACTTTATAACCTTGGTTATGAGAATTCTGGTTCTGTATTGGGTATCATAACCCGTCCGGCTATAAACCGCCAGGACATGTTTAAGTTTTTTAAATGCAGAAGGCAGGATTTTCTAAGAAATACTAAGGCACATAAAGCAAGCATAGCAACAATCATGTCGGATTACAATATTAGGTAGCAGTGCACGATGGCAGAAGATCAAAGTATTTCAACTAGCCTATTACAAGGCGCTTTGATGCCCAAAAGAATAATTGTGTGTTGCCCAGAACGCTATATGTGAAAATCAAACCAGTTGTCGGATTATGATTCGTCACCATGCTGACGTGAAGTTGAAGGATCATCTCACGTCGGTTCAACCTCCTCCTCCTCACCCAGTGGCTGGAAATCAAGGGTGGCCCAATCAATCCTGGTTAAGGCTTGGAGGACAGCTTTGTTGCTTACAAGATTGGACGGTTCAATGTCAGGGGCATTGGTGTGGTTATGAATTGGAGGGATAAGATTATGTGCTTCTTTCACAGCTGCATCAACCCGTTTGTTGTCTGCGTCATAGCTGGACCGATGGACAGACAAGTCAACCTCTTCGGCCAATTGGCTTGCCAGCGAGCGCATCTCCTTTGTCAAGGCTTTGAGGGCTTCATTATAAAAGTCTGACCCGTCTTCTTTTTGGCCAGGATAGCCCTTTGCGATATCTGCCGGATCAAGATCAGCATTCCAAGCTTTGGCCCGAGTCAGTGTTGTTAAAGCGCCAACCCTCGCAGCAGATCGCTTTACCTCTTCTATCTGGGCAGGGGTCATAGATAATTTGGCCAACGTATCCTTGATCAATGTTGGTGTCGGTTTGTTGTAGGAGGCCGCATAGATGTCTCGTTGAGCACCGGTATACAGTTGTTCTACCAACGTATAGGCTGCTTTCAACTTCATCCGCATATCCGAGCCTAGATGAGCAACACGACTACCTGCAATGGTTTAAGAATTTGCTGTTAAACCGGAAATTTCAATGATGTTTACAGAAAGGTTCTTACAAAGAGTACTTACCAAATATTGCAGAAGTCATAGCATTTACTTGACGCTTTAACCCAGTTAGCTCTTCCGCCACCGGTTTAAGAGCCGCCTCCGCATATTCAGCCCGCTTTAATAGAGCAGCCTTCTCAGTTTCCTAGTCAGCCCGCTCGCTCTTGAAGCCATCCTTTAATTGCTCCATGGCAGTTAAAGTGCCCTTCAGTTCATCTCTGGCTTCGGAGGTTTCTGCCTGCTGGGACTTAATGTTTTCTTGAAGATCAGCAATTTGGGAATCTTTGTTGCTCAAGTCAGCCTACAAACGACAGATGATGAAGATGTTAATATTTTTCTTAAAGTCCCAAGCACATAACAAGTTATACACTTGGCACTTGGGGGCTAATGTGGATTGCTTCTTTTTGACTGTTATTTGAAGTCCCAAGCCTTAATACAAGTATTAATCTTGGCACTTGGGGGCTAATGCGTACTTGATCAGAAACTTCAGAGGTGAAGGAATTCAACAAGGACAAGTTTTGCAACAGAAAGTGTCGGTTCATCTTGAAGAGATAAACCGGCCCTTGGGGCTACACAGTTGAAGTCTTTTTATCCAAAGTCCCAGTTCATCTTGAAGAGATAAACCGGCCCTTGGGGGCTACAATGGAGTTGAGATACAGTACAACGAAAATTTATAGTGTTTGGAATGGAAGTTACCTCATAACGCTCCTTCATCAAATTGACTAAACCGGCCTCATAGTCACGGCTTGCATATAGGCGGTTTAGGTATCCAGAGTGAAGTTCTTGAGCGATGAGATGAGCACATCTTGACAGATCAGTCTTCCATTTGCCCTTCTCTTCAGCAGCAGATTCCACTTTGGCAATGTGCTTTGACAAAGCGACAGGATTGCCAGGAGAAGTATGGCCAAACCCGGTAATGACAACATCATCAATTGCTTTATTTGGGCTCGCCGGTTTATCTAAGGCTTTGGCCGGGCTCGGCGGATCAGCACTTGGACTTGGAGGATTGGTAGTCGGGCTTGGTGGATCGACATGAGGACTAGCCGGGTTAACTTCTGGCGGATCAACATCAGTGTCCTGACCTTGTGGCACAAGATCATCCATGGCAATATCAGCATCTCCACCAACACCTTCTAAGGTCCTCTCCGGTTCAATCTCATCAGTGGGAGCATTTGTTTTCGCTTTCTTGCTGAGTCGGGCTTTGGCGCTGCAAAATGTCAAATAGAGGTTAATATGGTAAACCGGCGTAAGAAGGCAAAGCTAAAATTATTATGCTTACCCAGGGACGGTCTTGAGGGGAGGCATCTATGTGGTTGACGAATCGCTAGAGGATGAATTGGAAGTTACCTGATAATTTGAGTCAGACGGATTAAGAGGGTATCGGAAGTAACCCGCCAAGGGATAAGACTTTTAGAATTACAAGAGACCTCTGCACGGCGCTTCTGGATTGGGGTGTCTGGTAAACTGGAGGAAGTGACTTGCTAGCCACTGTGCCGGGTTGTGCGACGAGCTTCAGGATGCTGTGTCTTCAAAGAAAATTGTGGATCCAAATAAGTGAGAGGATGTGAACGTTTCACTTTCCGGACTGCGCGACGGAGTTTTCGTACTGGCACAAGATCGGAATTGGAGGAAAGGGAGATTACCTCTATGTGGTCAGCACGGCTGGCTTCCGCATCATCCTGGTAATGGTCGTTGTCAATAAGATGTATGAAAAATGAACCAAGGGAGCCAAGTTCTACCTCTTGTTCTGAGTCATCAACATCTTCGGGTGGATCAGAGAACTCAGCAGTTTTCTTCTTTGCTGGCCTCTTTGTGGCCTTGCTCTTAGCACGAGGAGCTCTCACCGATTTGTCTTGTGGTTTTGCCGGTTTATCTTGAGTTTTCCTCTTCCAGAAAGGATCTTTGGCCTGTAAGAATAAACAAAAGGTTATCAGAAAAATGTTAAAGGGGAGACGGATTAAAAAGCAGAAGTATAAATTCTTACCGCTGGCGGTTTGTTGGAGGCATAAAAGGGACGCAACCCAGTCTTGCTGCACTCAGAAATCGGTTCATCTAGCATCCTTTTGACAGACTCAGTGACTTCATCATCATTCATCTGTATTTCAGTGTGCCGTTGAGGGTCTTTGACATCCCCGGTATATTCATGCATTAACCTGGTGCGGCGGCTTAAGGGCAGGATACCCCATGAAACCCAGCAACGGACGAGGTCAATGCCCGTTAAGCCGTTTGCTAGAAGAGTCTGGAGCTTAGCAAGTTGTGGTGCATATGTTTGTCGTTCTTTGACAATAAGCCGCTGAGGCAATGGATGTCCATTGCTGAGTCGGTAAGCACGGTAACCTGGCAGAGGATTTTCAGCAGCAGGAGCGGTGTTATGACAGTAGAACCATGTTTGATTCCAATCCTTGGGGTGGCTGTGATGTTTGGCATGAGGAAAATCGACTTCTTTCCTTTTTTGAATCGACACTCCGCCAAGTTCAGTATTGGGGCCGTCAGAAAATTCAGTACGGCGGTTCAAGTGGAAGAAGTCTCTGAAGAGTTCAATAGTCAGTTCTTCTTGTAGATAAACTTCACAGAACACTTGGAAATTGCAGATGTTGGACACAGAGGTCGGTCTAATGTCTTGAGGATGGAGTTGGAAGTTGGTAAGTACATCACGGAAATTTTTTGATCCGGGAGGGCTAAACCCTCGGTCCAGATGCTGCACAAACACAACCACTTCTCCATCTTGAGGTTCAAGAAGGTTTTCGGCACCATGGACTCTCCAATGAATGACTTCTTTCTTTGCCAAAGTGCCAGTTAGAACATATCCAGTGAGTTGTTCTTCTGTGATCCGGGAGGGAATCCAATTGCAAGAAGAGAATTGTTCGGCCATTTTTGATGACAAACTATAAAGGAAGTTTACATGTCGGTTCACGGTTCAAGATTGATACACATAAACCGGTGTCAAACCGGGGAATTGAATCAAAGCATGTGTGTGTGTATTAAGCCGGATACTGATGATCAAGTAAAGATGGCGGTTTACGTGAGGGCTAATGGTACCTGGCGGATTATCATTTTTACGGGTTAAACCGCCTATAGTGGTATGGAGAAAAACAAATCTGAAAATTGCTAAGTGCTACACAAACAGGTTTCACAAGCTAAGGATTATCATTATGGATCTAACACAGGTCAGGAAAAGGAAAAATATCAAAGCCCTAAAATGGCGACAACAGAACAGAAAGGATCTAGATGGAATCTATTCGTGGTCCTAAAGATACTATGCTGAGGCGAAATAAACTAAAGCTTCGGCCGCAAAGGAAAGATGTGAAGCTAATGTAGATTCAGTGAGACAGTAAAATCGAAACAACGAACGCGGACGAACACTGATGAACATGGATAAACACCAAAACCCTAATGCAGATCTAGGGTTGAGAGAAGGAGGCTTACCGGATTCACGGGAGTGGCAGAGAAGAGCCACGGATCTCTGGTACGTTCAGGTTGATGCAGCGGACAGGGACGATGCAGCGCTTGAAGGTTGAGGGCGGCGGCGGAGATTTTGGGCTTGAGCATCGAGAGGAAGAAGAAGAAGCACGGAAGGGGAAGAGGGAAGGACCCCTGGGTCTATTTATAGGTCAAATGGATAAGCAAGCAAGCACGGGGATCGAGGAGCCCAAAGCGGAAAATGGGGCACAGCTGTTGCCTCGATCTTCGGAAGTTAATTAATAAAGGGAATCTTTATGACTTTTTTATACAGAGATGACGTCATGACAATTTACTGCAATTTTAGAAGATGATGTCATGGCCATTTACCAAAGCTCACAGGGAGAAGATATCATGGCGGTTTACGAGGATCATAAGAAGATGTTTAGGGAATTTTTCTAAGTATTGAAGATTGACATGAACAAGTTCAAATCAATCTGGGGCCTAATGTTGGGGATATAACTACTGAGTGTAAACCGCCCAAGAGGGGCCGGTTTATGCTCATCTTTATTGAAGCCCATGAAGACAAGGAGTATGGCGCTCTACTGTTAAATCTTAGAGGCCCAGAGCCCAAAGGTGGATTAGGGCCCATAGTAGTAAACCGCCATAGATGTATAACTTGTATTGTAAGTTAGGGAAGGGAAGAGACCGAGCCAGACACTTGTATGAGCCGGCCTCGGGATTCTGTAAACCGGCCGGGCATCAACTTGTGTATATAAAGGGACGACCCGGCGGCGGTTCAAGGACAAGAAACAACAGCTCGAGAGATAGGTAAAGCGGCTTCGCTCCCTGCTCATCGAGATCAATCAATCCCAAAACAACTAGATCGTAGGCTTTTACCTTCACCTCAAGGGGCTGAACCAGTATAAACTTCCTGTGTCCTTTGTTCCGGTTTAACCCCTTTAAGATAATCTCGTTGCGATGGCTCCACGACTAAGTCCTTCTGCTAGGACATCTGATGTGTTAATTCCACGTGAAAAACGGTGTTTGACGGTCTAAGATTCTTATCTGTCAACCCCATACGCCGGAAGGTTTTGTAATACAAGATATTGATACTGCTCCCTCCATCCATGAGTACTTTGGTAAACTTATAACCTCCAACCTGTGGTGCAACCACCAAAGCTAGAAGGCCAGGATTATCAACCCAGGGTGGATGATCCTCTCGACTCCAAACAATAGGCTGTTCAGACCAGCACAGATAACGAGGCACTGCCGGTTCAACAGAGTTTACTGCCCTTTTATGGAGCTTCTAATCGCGCTTGCACAGGCTAGTAGTGAAGACATGATACTGTCCACCATTTAACTGCTTCGGGTTGCTTTGATAACCCGACTGCTGCTGATTCCCCTGATGACTCTGTTGATTGTGACCACCTTCATTGTTTTGGTTGCCCTGATTATTCTGGAATCCTGAGTTTGAACCGCCAACGCCGTAACCCGGCCCATGAAACCCTGGGCCGGAACCGCCAGATGGACCCTAATCATACCGGAAGAGATCAGAGTTTTTGAATTCCCTCATGCTGAAACAGTCCTTCCAGAGGTGCATGGCCGGAACCTCCTTCGTCCCGTGCTTTTGGCAGGGCTGGTTTAACAGGCGCTCCAGATTCATGCCTCCACCGTGCTGGGGCGGTTTACCCTTACGACGCTGCGCATTACCCTGCATATTGGTGTTAGCCATGAAATCCGAGTTGTCCGCTTTACGCTTACCATTGTTCCCGTGGCTCGCCTGGTTATGTTGTCCTTTTGTACCGGCATTCTTCTTTCCCTTCTCCTACTTTTCTTCATCACAATCGGGGTCCTTGGTATTATCAGAATCAACATACTTAACCAGAGCTGCCATGAGTGTTCCCATATCATTGCAGTGACGCTTGAGCCGTCCCAAGTTCATCTTCAGTGACTTAAACCGGCAATTACCTTCCAAGGTCACAATTGCCGTATCAGGATTGATGCGGCCTGATGAATGCAGGATTTCTAAAAACCGGCGCACCCAATGAGTTGTTGATTCATTCTCTCCTTGGACACAAGCAGCCAGATCCACAATGGACATGGGTTGTTTGCATGTATCTTTAAGGTTTGCTATAAACCGGGCCTTCAACTCGTCCCATGAACTGATCGAGTTAACGGGCAGGCTCTTTAGCTAGGTATGAGCCGTTCCTTCTAACATCATGGTGAAGTATTTTGCACACGCTGCTTCATCCACATCCAGCATCTCCATTGCCATTTCATAACTTTCAACCCACGCCACGGGGGGTTGATCGGCGGTATAATTAGGCACTTTACGCGGACCCTTGAAATCCTTGGGCAGCCGCACATTACGCAGAGCCGGGGTGAGGCACGACACTCCCCAAGAGCTAAAAGCCAAACCACGTTCAACTGATGCCGCTGGTTGAACCGGAGCGGTTTGATGATTCTGGTACTACGCTACCAACTGCGCTGCTAACTCTGCTTTGCGTCGTGCTCTGTCGTTGTTCACCACATCCTGAGCATTCAAACCGCCGTGCGCCAGATTAGGCCCTCGAGGGGCATCACAACGCCACGCACTGCTTGACACAGCCGGTTCGTCCATGTGCCTGCTGTAACTCTTGCTCGGACGGGGAGTCGAATGTATTTTGTCTCGGCTATAGGAATAAGCCTGCTGCTGCACAACAGTGGTTTGAAGAAGATCCCTGGCCTATCGTGTCTCAACCACTGCTAGTGAGTCACCCTCCATCAGAATATATGCCAAACGCGACGCTGCAGCAATCATGTTATCCAAAGGGCTAGAGAAGTGACCTGGCGATGTTGGTACGTATTGCGGCGGGTTGTCCGTCCGTCGAGGCGGGTCCATCACCCGTGGCTGATCCGGCGCCGCCCCGGGTGCCTCGGTCCGGTTTACTGCTGCTGGATTACTAGGCCCGGCTCCTGGCGTATTGAAGAGATTCATCCCTTCATAAACCGGCGGCAGACGAGACCGGTACTTCCTCCTCATTACTTCGTTTGACGCGTTCTGATCCAACATAAGCCGATAATTCTGTGCCTGGAACTGCTGTGATTGGGCATCTAAAGCGGTCCGCTCTTCGGTCATCCTGGCCTCCTCAGCCGCCAAGTCCGCCTTGGCCTGAGTTATCTGATCCTTCAGTTTTGTAACCTCCGCATTATGCTGATCTTGGGTCTCCGGGGTGACTGCCGTAGTCAGCAATGTTGTCAAAGCGTCCAACAAACCAGAAAGAACTTGAGTCGGCCGGCGCGCAGGGCCTCCTACCCCGGCTGCCGATCCGAAAATCATTGCTGCTACAGATGAAGATTGCAAGGTGGGCTGCATACCGGCCATGAAGATTGCAACCCGGTTCGGCAGTCCAAAGGTGTCCGGAATACTGTCGCCATCGGAATAGCCCCCAATCCGTCCATCTTGCAATTGGTACAGCGACTCGGTTTCGCAAGTGGATGATTCACCATCTGAGTAGATGGCCATCTCACTATCGGACACCGGTTCAGATTCCGCACCATGGATGAACCCTACAAACGCACGCTTCATGGCAGGCTGAACCTGGGCAGGACTTGCACGCTGAGCCGTTTCAACGAGGACGGTGGAGATGTCCAACTCAGGGCCCGGTTCGCCGATCTTGTGGATGAAAACGTGAATTCCGCCAAAGGGGACCCGGTACCCGTACTCAATTAAGCCGGCCTCGGGGCCCCATCCCGTGTCCTCGATGTAGAGCTTGCCGCGATGACTCTTGGTCATCCGGCCAACTGCGTACCCTTTGAGTCCTTCAAAGTTGCCCTTTAAGAACTCGAAACCATCGTGCGATAGCCCCATGGTGGGCGCCAACTATCGTGGAATTAACACGTCAGATGTCCTAGCAGAAGGACTTAGTCGTGGAGCCATCGCAATGAGATTAGCTTAAAGGGGTTAAACCGGAACAAAGGACACAGGAAGTTTATACTGGTTCGGCCCCTTGCGTGAAGGTAAAAGCCTACGATCCAGTTGTTGTGGGATTGATTGATCTCGATGAGCAGGGAGCAAATCCGCTTTACCTATCTCTCGAGCTGTTGTTTCTTGTCCTTGAACCGTCGTCGGGTCATCCCTTTATATACACAGGTTGACGCCCGGCCGGTTTACAGAATCCCGAGGCCGGCTCATACAAGTGTCCGGCCCGGTCTCTTCCCTTCCCTAACTTACAATACAAGTTATACATCTATGGCGGTTCACTACTATGGGCCCTAATCCGCCTTTGGGCTCTGGGCCTCTAAGCTTTAACAGTAGAGCGCCATACTCCTTGTCTTCATGGGCTTCAATATAGATGAGCGTAAATCGGCCCCTCCTGGGGTGTTTACACTCAGTAGTTATATCCCCAACAATAACCATTCTCCCTGGAGGAAATTGTAAGACTTATTTATAAGTTGCTCCTGATGGATCATTTGTGTATCCAAAGTCTAGCCCTTGATTGAACCACCATACCATTGCTACCTCGGAGCATGACTATGATACCCCACTCATCAACAAGAACATTGGAGGCGCGATGCTAAATGTTTCTTGGTCAATTATCCGAACACCGTTGTATGGGTAACATCTTGATTAATCCTTGCCTCTTATGAAATGGTTGGGTACTTGCTCTCCTACCCTATATGCCATGTTCTGCTTGTCCATGGGAAGGATATTCCTAATAATTGTGTGTAATCACAATTTTCCTTTCCATTATTCTGTTTAATCTGGTAATCGCATTTTCCTTTCCATTGTTTCGTTTAACCTTTCTGGTGATCTAAGCAGACATATTCTTCTACTTAGGTAAACACCTTGGTGTACAACCGTGTCAGTAAGACCGTGTTGCTTTTGTTGATGGCATTCCGGTAACCACTTATGGACGAGAACTTTGCCTTTTGGTCCACCTCGTTCAACAAGCAGGAAAATGGTTCTCTTCGTCCCTCGCCCTTGGTACCGATGTTGTTGCCGACATAACCGACAGACTATCCTCTGACATGCCTTGCTTACATGATCATGCAAGATGTCACCACCCTTCCTACTTTTAACCCACATGGTGGGCCCATAACCCACAGTTCCACAGGATTGAAACCTAACTCTCCTGTACAACCCTATTTCTAATGGTTATTCCTCACGCTTGGCTTCATATTTAATTCAGGGACCACCTTCCTAGTGCTCTATTCTGGTACCATATGCAATAATTACTCTCGCTACGCTGAACCCCTTTCTCACTCTGGTTCAGACTTCGAGCAACTATCTATCTGCTTGGAACCTCTTATTGTACCTTCATACCTTACTCTCGATGTATTCTATATGTTCAACTCGAGAGATAATCTTATGCTCATTCATGGGTTAACCCCAATTTGTTTCCCTCATAAGCATTCCATCATAGTTGAGCTGCCCCTTACCTATTCATAAGTATGTTGGGGTTCCGGAAGAAAAGGATGACTTCACCATGATGACCTGAAGCAGAGAAATGAAGACGTCAATATAATGGATCGACCACTTCAAGAAGAGTAACCAAGACCGAGAAGATTCGTTAGAATTTCGTAACCAGACCTTTCCCCCTTAGTCCCCCTCTTAAATCTCGGGGCGAGATTTCTTGTAGTGGAGGAGAATTATGACGCCCAGATAGTTAAGCTACAGTAACCCTCTGCTAATTATGCCACGTCACCTCGGTTATTTTAGATAAAATCGCGTTGACTCGAAACCGATTCCAATTCAATTTCAAAACCAAGGCAAACAACAAAAAAATTCAAACATTGAAAATTAAAATGTTCGGGTCGTGCGAGATGATGCATAGGTGATTATGGTGGTGAAACCAAACTTTTATGAAATGCTTAACTGCACTAAAATGATTTAAATAGTAGCAAACCTAATTATTTAAATGCCTTTACTAATTAATAAATTATCAAACTAAATTATTTGGGGACTAGACTTTTTGTGACAGTGGACTAAACTGAAATACTAAATTAGATGCTAAGTATATATTTTACAGAAACTAAAATAATAGGAAACAAAGATAAAATAGAAATAAGAGAAAACAGTAAAAAAAAGTGGCAACAAATAAAAAAACAAACACAACCCCCCGCCCCTAGCCAAATGGGCCAAAAGGCCCTGCTGGCAAGCCCACTGGCCTGACCGGCCCGTCCCCACTCCCTTATCCCTCCCCTGGTGCCGAAACCCTAACCCCCTGACCGCACCACTTCC